>NC_070579.1:8854687-9119187 GCF_027409825.1 Scomber japonicus
CTACTTTTGCAAAAGGTGCAACACAATGCAATCTTCTGTTCACTCTTTATCATGCATGTTGTTGGTTGTTGTAATAATTGACAATATGATGGTAATATAATAACACTTTTAGATAGAAAATTGCATATGCATAATAAATTGAAGCTGCAAAGCGATATTCACATGCTCGATGATGCTGACAAAAGCAGTATAATTCTTATGGCTGTGGTTGTGGGCGGTGATGATAGTATTAAAGCAAATAAATCATTGCTAATTTTGTTAAATTAGACAATTAATCCAACAACAGTCGGGATTTCTTTTGTTTTTTTTGTTGTTTTTTTTTCAAATCTTTGGCTGCCTAACTATGACTGCTTGTCCCAGCTAACAGTATATATAATATAGTGCAGCTTTATTAGCAAAGAACAGAATATCAGGGTCATAATTGGCCTTCTAAATAAGTCAGTGTGAGATAATCATACTAAAAGAAACTTGGGATAAGAAATGTGGGGTATTTTTGATCCACATTCTGCACATCTTTAATCTCTTCTGCCAATCAGCTAATGTGTTGTACTCATGACAGTGATTTATGTTAGCGGCTTCTTGTTGTCTACATTTTTAAATATATAAGTGCCAAGAGTTTCATGTAGTGCAATCTGTAATTTGATGCATTAATGATTAAAGCACAAAATCTTGAAGATAATTTATGACAGCACCCAAAGGTAATGTTAACATGTGACTACATTTATATGGGATGGGTGCTTGCAAACAGGTTCTCATTAACTAAACACACATTCTCATCAGATGTATCACAGTGGGGGAAATCACTCATTAGACAGCATATTTGTATGTTTGAATGTTTAATAGGGTCTAGGCAGATTTTAGGGTAGGGGTGTCAAACATGCAGCCCGCGGGCCAGAACCGGCCTGTCGATGGGTGCAGTCCGGCCCACTTTCCTTCCTGTGTTCTTTTCCTTCCTTCCATCTTTCCTTTCTACCTTCCTTCCTTCCTTCCTTCCTTCCTTCATTCCTGTTGCCTGTATTTCCTTCCTTCCCTTCTTATTTCCTTCCTTTCTTCCATCCTTCCTTCCTTCCATCTGTCCTTCCTACCTTTCTTCCCTCCTTCCTGTTGCATGTCTTTCCTTCCTTCCCTTCTTATTTCCTTCCTTCCCTTCTTCCATCTGTCTGTCCTTCCTTCCTTCCTTCCTTTCTTCCTTCCTTCCCTCCTTCCATCTGTCTTTCATACCTTTCTTCCCTCCTTCCTTTTGCCTGTCTTTCCTTCCTTCCCTTCTTATTTCCTTCTTTTCTTCCCTCCCTTTCTTCCATCTGTCCTTCCTTCCTTCACTCCTTCCTTCCTTTCTTCTTTCCATCTGTCCTTCCTACCTTTCTTTCCTCCTTCCTTTTGCATGTCTTTCCATCCTTCCCTTCTTATTTCCTTCTTTTCTTCCCTTCCTTCCTTCCATCTGTCCTTCCTACCTTTCTTCCCTCTTTCCTTGTGCCTGTCTTTCCTTCCTTCCCTTCTTATTTCCTTCCTTTCTTCCTTTCTTCCTTTCTTCCTTCCCTCCCTCCATCTTTTTAATGATCCAGCACACATGAGATCAAATTGGTCTGTATGTGGCCCTTGAATGAGAATGCGTTTGACACCTCTGCTTTAGGGCCTCTTCTATAACTGCAACGAGATGCAACACATCACCTGAAAGTCATCTCTCCTCTTGTCTCTTGTAGGTCCATGACCTGAGGCTGAATGAGAACAAACTTAAGGCTGTGCTCTTTACCTCCATGTACCGCTTCACAAACCTTACTGACCTCAATCTAACCAAGAACGAGATCAGCTACATCGAGGACGGGGCCTTTGCTGGACAGGCCAACCTACAGGTTTGTTGTAACATGTCTGATTTAATGTGCTTTATATTTCATTATAAAGAACAAAGATAACAAAGGGTAAGGGATTTAGCAAAAGGTCCTTAACCCTCCTGTCGTCCTCCCGGGTCAAATTGACCCCATCCCTTTTGACTGTTCCTTCTTTCTTCCCTTCCTTCCTCACCTCCTCCTTTCCTTCATCCCTTCCTTCTCTCCTTCCTTCATCCCTTCCTTCTCTCCTTCCTTCATCCCTTCCTTCTCTCCTTCCTTCCTCGCCTCCTCTTTTCCTCCATCCCTCCCTCCTTACTCTTTTCCTTCCTTCCTTCCTTCCTTACTCCTTCCTCCCTCCTTCCCTCCTTTTCTACCTCCTTCCTTCCATCCTTCCTTCCTCCTTCATTCCTTCCTTCCTTCCTTCCGTCCTTCCATCCTCTCTTCCTTCTTTCTGTCCTCCCTTCCTTCTTTCCTTCCTTCCTTATTTCCTTGACCTGAGGACAACAGGAGGGTTAAGACATCAGAGGAGGCCATACCACTTCATAATCTGTCTGTGTCACCATATTCACACATTGGTTGGTTTAATTATTATCTGGCTGTTTCAGGTTGTTTGTTTCCTACATTCATACAAAGCTTAAATTATTTGTTTTGGCTTCATAATGCGGATCCCATTTATGAGACCATGCTGAATAACGTTGGTCACGGTAATGTAATCTGATCTGGATAAGGGCACTGCCCAAATAATTTACTCTGTCTGTATATTGTTGTATTAAGAGTTTGGACTAATTTCCAAAATCATCCAGCCAAAAAAGTGTCAGTTCTCATATCCTGTTCATTGATGATAGTTGAACACTTTCCAAGCTGGCACATTTTGTGAGGATATCTTAAAACATATCCACTAGTAACCATTAACAATTAGTTTAGTTGTGTTATGGTATCTCAAATGTTTCAAAAGGCTACTTTCTGTTTCTGTCTCAGGTTCTTCAGTTGGGCTACAACAAGCTGACCAACCTGACTGAGGGCATGTTGAGAGGTCTGGGTCGAATGCAGTGCCTCTTCCTGCAACACAACCTCATCGAGATCATTGCCACCAATACCTTCTGGGAGTGCCCCAGCCTGAGCAGCCTGGACCTATCCTCCAACAAGTTGGCCCGTCTTGACCCGTCTACCTTCACTGTCCTCAACAGACTGTTAGTGTGTGAACTAGCAGGAAACCCTTTCCACTGTGGCTGTGAGCTGTATAGCTTTCTCACCTGGCTGGAAGCATTTAACAACGTCACCCACACCTATGACCGCCTGCAGTGCGAAACCCCTCGTGAACTGACTGGTTATCCTCTGCTGAGTCCGGTGCCTGGACATGGAAGAAATGCCCGTGCAATACTTTCATCCGGGTGTCAGGATGGCGTGATAGTTACAGGGATGTCCTACACAGGCCAGGATGCAGATGGTTCAGGCACAGGTTTAGAGACCTCAGATCAAGGCCTGTACCACCAGCCACCCGTATCGTCCACCACTGATCCCACCTATAGCCATCAGATTTCTATGACGCTTCAAACGGTCTCTCTCTACACAGCTTCTCTAATGGTGCAGATCCCACGACCATACAGTAAGATGTACATCCTCTCCCAGTACAACTACACTTTTGTTGCAGATATCATGCCCCTTAAGAACAAGAAGGAAATAATCAATTTGGATAAGCTGAAACCACACACCAACTTCACCTTCTGTGTGGCTTCAGTAAGCAAATCTCAGCGTTACAACCACACGTGTCTGTCCTTTACTACAAGAGCTATTGGAACAGAGAACACCCGAGCCAATCCGTCTACAACTACCCACTACATCATGACCATCCTAGGATGCCTGTTTGGTATGGTCATTGTGCTTGGATTTGTCTATTACTGTCTCAGGCGACGACGCATCCAGGAAGAGAAGGAGAAAGCTATAAGTGTGAAGAAAACTATTTTGGAGATGAGGTACGAGAAGCTTATAGGCCATGCTATTTCTCACAATGTATTTGAGCTTCAATTAAGTTAAGGATTATGTCATCCCATGGAATCACTGAGAGGCAAATTCAATTATTACCGTAAATTCTGGACTATTGAATGCACCTGAATATAAACCGCACCAACTAAATTCAGTCAGTTTTCACCATCGATTCATTGATGCCAAGCTTACGTGCAGCAGCTCTATTTCCTTCTTCCACGATTGCCTTTGTTTTCCATGATGTGGGTGTGTGCATGATGTGCAAAATGTCTCGCTCTTGTGCTTTCTGCTAGAGCGCCCCCTGGAGGCCATTAGCCCGTAAAACTTTATAGATTAGCCGCATCATTGTTTAGGCTGCAGGGTTCAAAGCGTGTGAAAAAATTGGGGGCTAATAGTCCGGAATTTACGGTAAATCAACTTTAGAATATAATGTAAAGTTTATAGTGTAAACTCAATTTAGCAATTATGCTTTTTGCAGTTTTAGGATACTATGCAGGATGTTATGACAGATAATGAAACTACTTGTCATCAGGTAATAAAAAAAAAGATAATAAATGTTACGCTGGTTTGTTTGTTTGTTGAATCTTTTATCCTTCAGGTATGGCCCAGAGGCAGCTGCAGCAGTAGCAAATGATCCAGGAGCCATGCAGCGTCTCCAGGAGCAGGCCCACCACCAGCACCACCATGCAGGAGCAGCAGGCAAACTGCCTCCATCTGCCTCCTCTAGTACAGGCATGCTCCACGGCTCAGCCAACACCAGCTCATCCCGCCTCTCCACCTTGCCACAGGTGGAAAAAATGGCCTCTGCCTTCTCTGAGGCAATGGGCGGCAAAAGCAACTACATGGATGTGAGGACTGCAGGATTGGTAGGGGAAGGTAGGGAGGGAGGGGTGGCAGTTGGGGGAGCAGGGGTAGGAGGAGAAGTCGTTGTGGATATGCGAGGTGGGGCTGAAAATGGGACCGAGGCTGGGGAGGATTCGGATGATGATGGCCGTGGCTCAGCATCAGAGATCTCCACCATAGCCAAGGAGGTGGACAAGGTGAACCAGATCATCAACAACTGCATTGATGCCCTAAAACTGGATGCCTCTGCTAATGTTGTGACCACGGCTGACAATGCCAACTCTGTGTCCTCCTCCCAGCCTCCACCCTGCATCACATCCCTTCCCCGCAACCTCCTGCCCCTCTCTCCGGGCCACCCTGGAGATCAGATCATGGCCTCCTCTCCGAAGGTGCATCCTAAGTCTCACCCTCAGCCTCAACCCCAGTCGCATCCTCAGCCACATCCTCAGCCTCATCCTCAGTTACATCCTCAGGCTCATCCACCCTCTATGGCCCCTGTGCCCCTGGTCATGCCCCTGTCTGAGCGGCCGGGTATCAGTGGTGGGGGGTTCCTCTCTCCTCCTTACCGTGACCCACCTCCAGCCAATGCAGTACGGCCCCTTCAGAGGCAGTTGAGTGCCGACACTGCTGTGGTGAAGAGCCGTTGTGGTGCCAATGCTGGGGGATCTGTAAAGAGCACCAGAGTGTTCAGTGTGGATGAGCAGCGCAGTGATCCTCCCAAGTACCCAACAGAAAAAAGCAGCCCTGTTGGCTGTGGTGGAAGTGGAGGAAGTAGTGGAGTAGGTGGCTGCAATGGAAACGGAATGGGAAACATAAATGGTGGTGGGGTTAGTATAAATGGAGGTGGGATGCGGTGTAATAATGGAGGAGGAGGTGGAGGTGGCATGGTTGGCCCCGGACAGCAGCAGCAGCAGCAGCACCAGCAGCAGCAGCACCACTTGGAGGTTCAACCAGACTTCCACAGCTCTGAGCATCGCCACTCCTTTCCTGCACTCTACTACGAGGGTGGTAATGAGTCACCCTCACCTGCCCAAAAGGCCTCATTCCTCAAGCCTCTGGGGCGCACCAAGAGAGATGCCACAGCCGCCTACTCCCAGCTCTCACCTTCTCGTCACCACAACTACAACTCTGGCTACTCCTCCAGTCCAGAGTATTCATCTGAGAGCACACTGCGGATCTGGGAGCGATTCCGGCCTTATAAGAAAAGCCCCCGAGAAGAAGCATCCTATATAGCAGCAGGCCATGCCCTGCGTAAGAAGGTGCAGTTTGCCAAGGACGAGGACCTTCATGATATTTTGGACTACTGGAAGGGGGTTTCTGCCCAGCAGAAGCTGTGAGCTCAAGATGCAGAGTTAAATACCGTGAGGGGAATTGTGAGGTTGGACGCCAACAGCAGACTAAAAAGGGGATAGATATCAATGTAGCAAGACAGATAATGTGTGTCCTCTGAGGTGTCCAGTCACATGGGTCATTCTGCTGGATCCAGAGTTAAAGAGGTATAGTCTCTGGGTGTTTCCTTTTTGAATTGATTCTATTGTAATCCACTGACGTTTTAAGAGATTGTTTAAGAGTTTGATTGATTTCACCACAATACTGAGCGATAATCTACAAAAATTAAGTTGTTCACCAGACTGCCTCATACTGGGCATTTTGGTCCTTGCAGGCTTCCATCGACTGGCTGAATCCCCACTAATGAGCAAAGGAAAGGTGGTGACAAGCAAGTGTCTTCTACCTCATTATTTGCACAGTGTAGCTCAGCTATCTCACCACAAGCAGCCCCATTCATGACTTAAACCCCATCCCTCTTTTCTCTAATCCCATCAAACCACCATTCACAAAACAAACATTCCAAGGCACCGCCAGCACCTGCTCTCCTATAGAAGCATCATTTAGGGAGATAATGAGGGAGCAGGATGAGGAATTAAGGGCGTTTGTTTTAGAATAGCCTGAATCTCAGTCTTTGGGGGAGGACATTAAGTGATTCTTATCGGGCTAATTGTTCTTCCTGGCAATTAGACAGTGTAAGAGTAGGTCGGGGAGGCTTTGTGTTGAGCATGCTTATCGATTTGAAACACCTAACTACATGTTCAATGGTGTGTGGGCATGTATATACATGTATATATGGTTTGTGCATGCTGGTTTAAGTGATTGTGTGTGGGTGGGAGAGAAGGGTTGGGGTTGAGTCGTCCATTATTCTCAGTATCCTCCACAGTAGTGTATAGCTTAGTGGAGATGCTTTGCATATACTGTAGATAACAGCTCAGTTGGGGAGTTGAGTGTGTGTGTGTGTATTTGGCCCAGCCTGCCTATCTATCTAGATAGTGTGGAGTAAACCTTTTCAAGAGCTACAGGCATTTTTTGTCTACTTGCCCATTTCTTATTTACAGGTGTAGCATATTTCTTTTGATAAGGGAAGCTATGAGGTTGGAAATTTACATTTCAATAGCGCGAGTCATGCAGAAATTACTTTAGGATGGGTTATGCAGGTCGGCAAGACAGGTGTTAGCTCTTATATTAAAGATCCCAGTAATCGCATTTAGGAATAGAGGCAGATTGAGAGCAGGTTAGAGGTTTGCTGTAGCTGCATCTTGTTTTGAACACGCTAGTGTTACGGAGACGAGATATAGAGAGTATAGGCCTAGTGTATTTTCAGCTGGAGATGTATCAGCTCAAGGCAAGGCTGCATAGAAACTTAAATATGTCAAATGATCCCTGCTCCACACAGCACGATAAAATGGATTGTAAGCGGAGTGAAGGCCCAAGGGACATACTCTGCTTTAGACGGGATGACTCCCCACTCAGTATATATGACCCTGTTCTGCTCTGGGCGGGAGCTTGCTATGGACCAAAGTGCCCTTGGGGAGGTATTAATTCACAAGTTTCTATTCTATTTATCATATTTTCTTTTACATTCCAACATGTTTTAAGAAAGAATAAGGCAGTCCCAATGAGCATGAAAGTATTTATCTTGTTTTTAGTTTGGTTTATTGTATTATTATTATTATTATTATTGTATTATTTATTTGAGTTGGGATTTCTGGTTGTTACAATTAAATCTGCTGACACAGATTGGAGCAAGGCTTGGTGCTATTAAGGACCAAACAAAATACTTTCTATATTAGACAGATGTTTTTTTTCTCAGTTGCATTTTTACATGCATACAGATACACAAATGCTGATAATTGACTTGTGTGAATTTTAATGCTTTAGCTATTCAAAAAAAAACGTTATGCTCTCCCTCTATATCAACATCCACCCTGTCAAAATATGAATTTCAGATAGCCGTCTTTCTCTCATTTTCTTGCCACTCTACCCTCACCCGCTGGTATCCTGACCTCTCTATCTCTGCTGCGATACATCTCAATTGAAAAGGTGTAAATTCTGTTTTTAAAATGTCTAATTAATTTGTTCCCTTCTGAGTTTTTTTTCTCCCCCCCTGCCCACCACTTCTGTCTAACTTAATGGGGTAAATTAATGAGTAATTTGTGGAGGTTGATGTTGTATCAACGTCTGAGGTCAGAAGAGCGTGCTGATATTATTAACTCTGTCATACTGGGAGACTAATTGAAATTAATGATGGCTGCCTTTGTCTACTTATCTTTCTGTCTGTCCTTGCCATTAGATGCTTAACCATGTTCCACCTCACTTTGTTGCCTGCAACTCTTGTCAGCAGGAATGGTCCTCAGACCAAACGGTCCGAAAAACTAAGGTCAAAATAATACTTTACCATGACTGTGCAGGTTATGAGCAGGCTGAGGTGAGCTAGTCTGAGATCTAACCTCCTGGGCGTTTTGTACATTTCTCTTGAGTCTGATCTGTCAGGAAGGACCAGTCTGTCGGGCTTAGACGTAACGCTGTGCTTTTTGATTTTCCACAGGGTTAATCCTGATATCATCATTTTGACAGGACTTGAGTTCACCCACTATTCTAAGGTGTGAGTTTGATGGTGGAAAGTGAGAGTAGAGGATGGCATTTACTCTTTGACCTATAACGATGTCTGTCTACAGAACGGACTCTATTCGAAAGGTCAGTTGGCAGGAGATAAATATGTTGTGAGGTAACAGATGATTATATTCATGTGCATTTACTACATGCCTTTTTCTTCTTACCTTATTAGACTTATATAAATAGTTCAATAAATGGGACTGTTTCTTCAGTAACAAAAATTAGTTCCAATAAAAATTGCTCTCAGTAGGGTTTTACTTTGTTTCTGCAAAGACATGTTACTGTTAAAATTTTAAATCATAATATTTCAGTGCTAAATTCCCAATATCTCAAAAGCTGGGCATATAAAAGTAAGTCTATTGGAACAGCTAGATACCCCAAAGGCTTAATGAGAACATTTGTTTTCTTATTTGCGCAACCCAACCTTTTAATAATACCCAGAATAAAAGTCAGTTTTTATTCTCCCAATCTAAACACTATTGCAGCCTTTTTAAATATTCTATTGTGTTTTATATTGAGTAATGGCTTTCCCTCTGACCTCCCTATGTCATCTGTGGCAGCCAATCCAATAGACCCACGAGCATTCACAATGGGGATGTCAAAGGAATGTCATTACTCTCTGCTATCAGATCAATAGAACTTAATTTGGGTGGGTGGGACCAAATAAGAAACAGAACAAATTACCTAGGGCACTAAGTTGGACAGCCTCCATAGACTATAAAGGGACCAGTTTTCTATTTTCACTTTTTTTTGTTCAAATTCCACTGGCAGCTGCCCGATACGTTGGGTTCAAGGAATCACCAATCAATTAGCTTTAGATTAGTACCACAGGCTATGCAGAGTTGGCAGCTTTTAAAAAAATAATGGCTTCATTTGGAGGAATGGTGGGGGAGGTGGGGGGGGGGGGATCAAGCGGAGGTTACCTGCATATACCCTCAAGGCCTTTCCCTAGATGTAAGGAATAACATTAACTCAGTTATTCATAAGCACAGTGTGTCCAATTGTTATAATTTACACCGAAGAACATTACTCATTTCCTGGCTAACAGTTCAGTTCAGTGTTCTTACTTGAACTCTCATTACTTAAATATATATATATATACGCTTCACTCTTTAATTTACTTGTTCTCCCAAAATACTTTATTCTGCTCTGCACTGTTTGTATAAAGGCATATATTATTATACTACTATGAGACATTTCAGTTGTAGCATTCAGTCCATTCACAGTGGCCAAGCCTTGCTCCTCTTCCTCAGGTAACATATTTTCTGTTCAGCTTATCCTCAGAAGAAAAACGACAGTATAGGTCTAAAATGACTTATGGTTACGTTTACTCCATCTAGCAGCTGTTGGCGTGTAGTTGGGCAAAAACTGTTCATCTCCCACTTCCTACCAAGTGTCTTTCCCCCCCACGATTGACACCGAGAGTCGTTATGGCTCAGGAGTGTCGCCATTCTTTTGTTGCTCTTTGTCCAAACCATGATCTTTCCCTAAATACTAACCAAATGGTTATTGTGCCTAAACCTAACGAGACATAACCCTAACCAAGTGGTTTTTGTGCCTAAACCTAACCAGACCTTAACCACAGCGCACATCATTGTATTATAAAACTGGTCTGGTGGGTCGTTCTTCCGGTCCGGTCCCCATCCATCCTCTTGAAGGCGCTTGAAAGACACTAGGTTGTTTTGGGGAGTCATTGGAAATAGATCTATACTGTCGTTTTTGGTATGAGGATGTGCTGTTTCTTTATTTTCCTTAAGTATGTAATCATCTACAACAGTTCTTTTCTCTTGACAGCAGGGTTTTATGGTTTCCTTCCTTTTACAATGAGGGGTATCTGACTCCAATCCTCAGGGGCCACAATCCACCAGTTGAGCCTGACAGATGTACATATATATATATATACTGTACTCTTGGGATTGTCTGTGTGTCTTCTCTTCAGTCTGGCCAATTAACAACAATGACAAATCAATGTGAAGGGACTGACACTTCCCTCACACTTCCAGAAGAGAAGCTAACAGAGAAGAATCAAGACAGGCGAAACTTGTGGAAGTCCCCGAGGAGTAAAGTCAAACCCCTTTTCTGTCCAGAGCTGTGAATCCCAGTTGTACATTGAAACTGAACAAAATAATAAAACCTTTCACTTGGACCTCTTGTTGTCCTACGTTGGGGTCACAGAGAGTCTTAAGCCCAATTTCCATCGGGTCCGTCAGCGGCGCGTTATAGCTGCGCCGCGGTCACCGGAGCTGATAGGTACCACTATAATCAAGGATTTCCACTGGGAACGTTTCAGCAGCGTGTCAGCAACGTCCCAGCAGCGACTCTCCACGCCACAGCGCTATCAATAGGCAGCATTTCTATTTTTGACGGAGCTGTTTCTACCAGACAGGAAGTCAGACACATAATCGGCATAATAAAACCTCCATCTTTCAAAATAAAACAACCCGTGCAGCCTCCCGATCGTATTTCAGCAACAAACAGGAATAAAACAGACAGATGAAGACTCCATCTAGCTACGTAGCTACTGACACATGACATCAGCACAAAAATCTAAGAAAATTACCAAATCAATCAAAATTGAGCAAGTTAACAAAATCGGGCTGTTTAGTTGTGCTGCTACTACAGTAATTACGGTAGACTAAAAGGCACCCGTTCGGATTTCATTGGGCTGCTGTAATTACTGTATTAACAGTGCAACGTCATTTTAAAAGGCAGCTTTCTCTCCCAGAGCATGCTCCGCTCCGCTGCTGTAGCGCTCCCGGTGTGAGTTGATGCCGGGCAGAGGACGGAGCTAAACCGTAGCGCAGCTGTTCCGTGCCGCTGACGGACCCAGTGGAAATCCCCAGTTAACTTCCAAGAAATTCAAGTTAATGTCAAGATATTGTGATGAAAAGGTCTACTGGGCAAAACAGCTCTGGTGAATAAGTAACAAGCTTTTTTTTTAATTTTTTTTTATTAGTATTAATTTAAGAACCAGAAGGGTAGTTTCTATACACCCCAAACTAATTCATGGGGTTATTACTGTATACACTGCTCTAAACAACACTGCTTGGCTGCCTCTGGGACTCATTGCTAAATAAGTTTGAATTTTCATTTCAGTTTTGTAAGTTTTTTTTTTAAAGTTCAAGCTTATTGAAAAACATAAATCAATAGTCATGGAAAAATCAAGGAACAACCCTCCTGATTGCCTCCCTTTGGAGTTGTAGTTGCTCTGGAGAAAGAGAGAAACTGTTGACTTGCAGTGATTCCCTGGGAATGGCAGTAAGGGTCTCTGTGTTTCCTGTTTAATTAAACCTTTAAATCCATACAGTGAGGTCTGCTATGAAAACACACAGGCTTTGTTTTAATGCTGTAAACATTAAAACATTGTATGGATGAAGGCTTGGCTTCGCACTTACAGGATTAAACCCAGAAGCATTCCTCTTCCTGTCCCCGTCCCCTTAATGCCCCTTCCTCCTTCACCCTAAACAGGTTTATTATGGACATTAAGAACCAATGCTGTGAATATAACTTTTTTTTTGTCACATCTTGGAGTTTAATATCAGTATAGAAATGGAAGTCTTGTGGCAGAAGTTATGTGATAAAAGGGGAATTCAACAAAATATCCCTAGAAACTAGAATTTTATCTCCAACTTTGCCCCTTGGTGCATTTATCTCCCCCTTACAAAAATTGTGCATTCTGCTATACAGAATATACTATATATATGTTGTAAACATGTAAAATATACCTTTTTACATCAAGATACATTTCAGAGGCTGCAGTTTGGTGCAATTTGAAGATTTGAAGAAGTATTTTTGTGCTATAAGTGTGACAGGGTGGGACAGTCCTGCTTTCCACTACAGGGCTAAACAGGATTAGCCAGGGCTTAATTCACAGTTTCACAACTTTCTCTGATATCCTGATGCTGCTGTTGTTTCAAAAGACTGATTAGAGATTTTTTCTAGTTTAATTTCTATATTTTAATTTGTTAGTTGTTTATGTAGGGGAAAAAATAAACAAGGGAACTGCTGAACACATTAATCCAGCTATCGCACAGGACCAGTCATGACAACACGACATCATCAGTTTTTAGTGATATGCCCATTTCACTATTTAATGTCCACCCGTAATGTTAAGTACAGATTTTAGAGACTTTTCTTGGGCTGTTTTGAACTTTGATGGGCAGAGCCAAAAACCTAGAAGGCTTCTTTTTTGCATTGTCTCCAAGGCAGACCTTCATCTCAGGCTGTATAGAAAATGCTGCCTTCTTGGACTGGCAAACCCTCGCTCTCTACTGTAGCTACAATCTGACTCTTAATCATGTTATGTTTAATCTAGATCATTTTGAGGTTGCTATGGAGACTTGAAGAAAGTACACCTTGATGAAATGAAAGGCTCGGGTCTGAACACAAACCTCCACCCTTGAAGAAGCACAGATTTTGTCTAAGTTTCATTTTTACTGCAGCTCAATGAACAAGATAAGAAATGAGCTAAAAAAATGCTTGGCGAGTTACTAGACTAGTTACTAGGGTGAGCGTACCTATGTTCTCCGGGTCCTATGTTCCCTGATTGCGACTAACTCGGTTGCTAGCTCAGCGGCTAATTCAGCGGCTAATTCTGCTGCTAGCTCAGTGGCTAACTCGGCTGCTAGCTCGGCAGCTAACTCGGTTGCTAGCTCGGCGGCTAACTCAGCTAACTGGCTAACTGTAGACGGGATCATCCCTATGTTCCCCGGTCGCATACAAAGCGCGAAACATAGGACCCGGGGAACATAGGGATGATCCCGTTACTAGGCTAGTTACCTGGCCTGCCATCTTGTTACTAGCTAGTAAATAGGCTAGTTATATGTTTTCATTTCTGTTTACGTGTACCTGTCATGAACTTGAAGGAGGAATATGTGAATAGTTTTGTTAAAGATCCAGTAATATTAAATGATTATATCCTGATATGGATATTATAAGGCATTTAAAACTGTACTGTACTTGAATGAAAAAGCAGTCTGGCACATGTATGCCATAGTTTTCTATCAACATGTATATTTTATAGGAGACTTGGATTTAAAAAAAAAAACAAAAAAAAGTTTCTATGATTTAAATAAAATAAGTCTTGGCAGGTATTCTCCCATCAAGTTATTACCACAACCAATTCTCGGCTCTTTGGCTCTGCCTATTAAGGGTTAACTAAAGTCCCCCCCCCCCCCCCCCCCCCCCCCCCCCTTTTTTCTTTTCCTCTTTTGAAATGTTAAATGAAAGCACGGATCTCAACTCCGAACCCCTACAGTATATGCTCAAGGAACCAGCTAAGTTGTCTTTTCCCTAGCTAGTTTTACTGGCTCTAAAGAGGAAGCAGGACTGTGGTTTATTAGCAAACAATGCTATCTGTCTGTCTGCTGTTGAGGTTGAGTCAATATAATTTGTTGATTCATTTTGGGGGGAAGGGGGGGTGTGACCTGATATCAGTCAATGATTTTGACTTATTATCATCAACCCGAAAAAGAGAAAGACTGACTGAGGGAGTTCCCTTTGTGAAATCAACACGCAACAAAAAGTGAAGGAGTTTCTACCGGTGGCCAACTGTGACAAACACACACACACACACACACACACACACACACACAAACACAAACACACACATACAAACACACACTAATGTAGAGAATCAATGACTATACTGTACGTGTTTTGAATAGATTAGAGTTACACTATATGGACATAAAATGTGAGAAAACACACACACACACAACATATACCTTCACACATTTTAACATATGGAGTATACATCCACACACATATACACACATATTTATACACACATTCACACACACACTAAACATACTATATTCACACCTGCCTACAGAAAATATGGACTGAATATTTCTATCCACGTTTACAGACACAAATGGTCTTAAAAGTGCCAAATCGGCGAGTTTTATGTGAAGGACGGTGAGGAACCAAACATCTGTAGAAATGAACTTAAACAGCCCAAGTGTGTTTTTTTGTTTTTGTTTGTTTTTTTTCTTGTGATGTAATTTTACTTCCTGGTGTAATTTATGCATTTCTTTTCTTCTTCACTCTTTGTATTTTCAGTGTTATAGTTCTCATGATCTGTTTTAATCTTCGTCAGAGATCAATTAAATTGCCACTTGTGAATGTTATATTTTTTTGGGTTCTCGTGGGTCCCTCTGATCTGTCTGCTTTTAAAATTACAACAAGGACTTATCACATATTCAATTACATGTTTAATTTCCTCTCAACTTTAGAGGCCCTTCACCTCTCATACATGTCTCTCTCTCTCTCGATACGATTCAAAGATTAACCAAAAGCACAATTTTAATTGACCAATATAACTGGATTTGTCAGTGTTTAGTCAGCCTTTTCAGTTTTTGATAGTTGAGATTTTTCTTTTCTTGAGCTTTACAGGCACATTCATCCATCTACACCCACAAACACACACACACACACAAACACACCTCTATGGGAGCTGATAATATGTCTGGTTGTCTTCTCAAGGACTTGAAAAAACAGCGGAAAGATCTGAATGTGTCCTTTTGGAAGATTGAACTGACTCTGTTGTAGGAATTAGTATTATAATATGAGTTTTAAATGTGTGTTTGTGTACTTTTCTCTCTCTCTGTGTGTGTGTGTGTGTGTGTGTGTGTGCGTGTGTGTGTGTGTGTGTGAAGGCAAGCATGTACGCACATTTTATCTGCTTTCAAAAATCCTGTTGTTTCTGATGGTGAAGCTCTGCATGAGTGCGTCCTCAACATGAGACTGGGGGTAGCATTTATAACGCTATGTATCTATGTGTGTCTATGTGTGCGTGTGTGTGTGTGTGTGCGCGCAGATTTTTGTTGTGAAGGTCCGTTCTGTCGAGGGACTGACGGCTGAGGCTTGGTATCTGAAGCATTTTTAATTAATCTGCCTTTCAGTCTGCAGAGCTCTTCAATAGGACTGTACTCATTTACTCACTCGTTGTCACTCAAATACACACACACACACACACATTCTCTCGGTCTGTCACACAAGTATAGATTGTAATTGCATGCTCGCCCCGTTTACACACAATGCTCTTTCACACATATATGCACTCAGAAAGCAAACAATCATGCCAAACACATGGATTTCATGTCTAACACATGAAATGATTGTAATTACACACTGCCAACTGCCACGCCTGGGTTTTCTTTTGGTTTTTTTGCCTCTTATACTTATTCATGCATGCACAACACACACTTATACATAACTTATTCTCCTCAGCACATCACAGTCATCTCTTCATCCTCCTGGTTGAGTGAATCCCCTTCCTCCCTTCCCTGCCTTTAATGCTTTCACTCATGACCCTTTTTGCCTAATTAGCATTAGAGCAGCAGGTTAGCTCGCACTCTGACAACTAATTGTGGTGTGCTAGTTGGCCCAAATCCTGCCCTAGTGCAAGAGGGGGCGGGGGCAAAATAAATGTTGTCTGACCCTATGCAGAGTTGGGTTAAGTAAAGGGGAGACTTTGAATTTTGGCTTTCACGCCATAGCATTGCAGTGGACTGTTTATTGACTTGTAGTTCAGTGAGTCAAGAGAAAATTGGCAAGGGTCCGGTAAATGGATACGAGGCTTTAAATTAAAAGAAAGTGACAAAAAGTACTTTGAGACCATGAGTCCTCTGAAATGAGGCCAACGCGGAAGTAACTTAGAACTGCATTCTATCAAAAGGCCACCAGGAGGCGACCGTTTTGGTGTCAAAAGGACTTCCGTCTCTATACAAGTCAATGGAGAATTCACCAACTTCTCACTTGATTTCTAACCTCAGTAAACGTTTTCAAAATGTGTTTATGGTCTCAATCGCTAGTTTAAAGCCTTCTTCAATGCAGTATGATGTTCATTTGGGACATTTTGGCCTCCCTGATTTTATATTTGACGATAAAGCAGGGTATGCATTAGGGCTTGGCTACGTCATGATTGACAGGTTGATTGCCCAATGTCCTCGAGATCCAGTCCTTGCAACCAATCGCAACCTCCCCGCTCCGCCCATGGCCCCGCCTCATGCCCAAATAAGTAGAATCTGTGTTTTTATTTTTCCCAGAATGCACCTGAAATGTTCAAGATGGCTCTGCCTAGATTTTAAACTATTGGCTTCCGAGCAGCAGTCCACAAACCAATGGGTGACGTCACGGATGTTACGTCCATTTCTTTTATACAGTCTATGGTTGAGACCAAAAAAAATACAACAAAATTCAAAGAAATAAAAGTAGTTTAGAGAGGCTGATCCAGAACCACAGTGCTCTGACACAAGTCCACAAAGTAAATTGCAGCACCTTAGCTTCTGTGCTACTTTTGCACCATAGGTCACTCAAACTCTCCCCACTGTTAAATCCCCTTTGTGTGAATGACTTTGACACAAAGCACTGGGGAAGAATAGTACAATTTCTCATAGAGAGTCTACACTTTGACTGGCTGGGAACTGACTATCACAAATGTCCTTGAGCTAAGTACTGAAGCTGAAAACCCCACTGATGCATTCACATACCATAAAAAAAACATAAATGATAAGGCTGGCACTATTCTATATTTTTCTTTTTAGCAAATCCCTTGAAAAAAAAACAAACACTGGGGTTGCTGCTAATGCAAAAAGGAAGGGAAAGAGGGAGGAAGGGAGGAGGGACAGAAAGGAAAGAAGGAAAAGATGGAGGGAAGGACGGAAGAAAGAAAGCAGGAAAGAAGGAAAGGAAGAAAGGAAAGAAGGACAGATGGAAGGAAGGAAGGAAGGAAGGAACAGTCAAAACAGACGGGGTTAATTGCTGCCATTTATTATTACTTAATAGTAAATTATGTATATTTCTGATCCACTTACACTTACACAACTTAGAATTATCTTTTTTTCCGATATTGCAGCATCTTGGAGGTAAAGTACAGCCAAAGTTTCATTTTGTTTGTTTTCTTAATAGATATTGACTTGTATGGTTCATGCACGCCTCTCATAAACTGCAGATTACATTCAACAAAGACATAAAAGCAAAGACATATTCAGATATGAAAAGCCAACAAGCTATAATTAGGTATTGACACCTGTTCACATGTACTTCAACTCATTGCATTGTGTCATTTAACATTTTGAATGAAACCTCTGCATCGATTTCAATCTGTGCCTTGATGGTTTTTTCTTTGAATACATAGCAAAGCATTGTTTAGTGTCATTTGCTTAGTAAAAATAGATAAATACATGATGATAATTATAATAAGAAGAATAAGTAACAGCCCCAGCTCAATCCCTGCATGCTAGGGAGTGTCCATGTGATGAAAGTTTCAGTGATAGCCCAAAATACCAATAAAAAAAATAAAAAAAGCTGTTATATCCCAATATCTACAACACTGGAGTCATTCAGTCCCAACACAATACAACACAGTGCATTCAAATATTAACACAGCAGCAGTGTGCTCCCCCTTAAATTTACAATTGCTTTAACAATTACTAACTCCTGGAACATGATCTTAGGGAAATGCTATTATGTTTTTAGTAGTGAACAAACAACACTGCAAAATTTAATACCAGGCATCCAAATAGAGAGTGAGGCGAGGCAAGGCAAGGCAAGGCAAGGCAAGGCAAGGCAGTTTTATTTATATAGCGCATTTCATACACAATGGCAACTCAATGTGCTTTACATAAAACAGAAAAACATGTCATTTGAGAAACATTAAAACATACAATTAACCCCCCACCCCCCACACTAATAATAAAAACAAAGTACAGAAACATTGAAAGAGAGAAATAAAATGCTAGAATAGAGCATTAAATATAAGATTGCAGCATAAAATAATGATTATATAATGAATAATGATTGCAAATGAAAGATTAAAATGTAAAGTGCTTTAAAAGAGCTCAATCATAAGCAGCACAGGAGAAGAGAAGTGCTTTTAACCTGGATTTAAAAATGTTCTCAGTTCTGCTGGTAGTTTGTTCCAGTTGTGTAAAAACTGCTTCATCATGTTTAGTTTGAACTCTGGGCTCAACTATCTGACCTGAGTCAGTAGATCTCAGAGCTCTACTGGGTGAGCATTGGAAAGCAGCTCCAGACCAAGCAGCTGTCTGAGTCCATGTGAGATGTTATACTTTACGTGTTGCTTGTGTTTTAGCAAGAGTTTCACCCCCCTTGTTAAAAATGTATAGCAATCTGTAAATCTCTCTCTCTCTCTCTGTCTCTGTCTCTCTCTCTCTCTCTCTCTCTCTCTCTCTCTCTCTCTCTCTCTCTCTCTCTCATTTTTCTGTGATGGATTTTTCCCCTTTATAGTTGCTCAGGGTTCCCTCAGGAAATTTGATAGCAGTAGTGGTTAGTGGATGTACAGTGTGATCGATCAATCACTGTCATCTGATGAGCCGAGTCTGACAAGTTCTGACGCATCTTGACTCTAAATCAATGGAGTTACTGTATAATGGTCTAAGCGGTTGCTTCACTAACAAAATATATGGCTTTTGCTGTGTGATCCAGCAGTTGAGCCCATTTTCATTGAAGGTTTAGTTTTATAAAAGTTCTTCTTGGCGTTATGCAGTCAGACCTGCCTCATCCAGAAAATGCTCCAGGAAACTCTGTTGGCGAATGTTCGTGCTTTAGAAAGCTTGCTCTTAAAGGATAATTACCATTTTTTTACAACCTGGACCTTATTTCTAGCATAAAATACGATCATTTACTCACCCAGACAACTTTGGTGTCATGTGGAGTCGTTCGGAAGAAATACTCAAATTAGCTCCAGTGTTGCGCCGCGTATATCCGTATAATGTGAGTACACGGGGCACCGAAGCGCAGCCTCTATATAACACATTATCTGCCCTCCTTCCTTTCTTTCTTCCTTCCTCCCTCCCTCTTTCTTTCCTTCCTTCCTTCCTCCCTTCCTCTTTTCCTTTTTTCCTCCCTCCATCCTTCTTTCCTTCCTCCCTTCCTCTTTTCCTTTTTTCCTCCCTCCATCCTACCTTCCTTCCTACCTTCCTTCCTTCCTTCCTTCCTCCCTCCCTACCTCCCTCCATCCTTCCTGCCTTCCTTCTTTCCTCCATCCTTCCATCCTTCCTTCCTTCCTTCCTTCCTTCCTTCCTTCCTTCCTTCCTTCCTTTCTTCCTTCCGCCAAACTAGTTAATTTCACCAATATGTAGTTATGATACGTTAGTGCTATTCCCCTCCCCTCCCTGGTGGCATGTGAGGCCAGGAGATACGTGTCTGGATGTGTCAATAAACGTCTGTATCACAACACTGGAGGATTTCCGCTCAATGATAAACCGGGCTGTGGTAGAGACGTTCAGAAATGACATCATCCAGATCAGAGGTTAGTAGGTCAACCTACAGACCCCGGATGTGTGATCTAGCACTTGAGTTCATTCATTTTCATTGAAGGTTTAGTTTTATTTTATAAAAGTTTATTTCAGGATAGAAGACTTGCCTCATCCATAAAATGCTCCAGGAAACTCTGTTGGCGAATGTCCGTGCTCTAGAAAGCTTGCTCTTAAATTTATGGCACTGACCCCAAACTTGGCATTTACAGTTCATGTTTTAAGTCCTTTTTTTTTTTTTTAAACTCAACTGTAGCTGAAAATCCCACATCATCATATCTGTTGATCACATGAGAAGATATTTTACATTTTACATCCCCTCATCACAGTGCAGTGGGTCACAGGCTCAGCGTGATGTCACCCCCCCCTGTTGCCGAGCAATCGATTACAGGCAGCAGCAGTGGTTGCCGGGGGCGACGGGCGGAACAGTCAAGGTTGCTAGGTAGCAGATAAGAACACAAGCTCTCATTAATTGCCTTCTGTGGCTGTGGCAGAGAAAGAACATGATGGTTGGATATATTGCCGCAGGATGCAAGCACACACACACGCACACACACACACCTACACACCTACACACATACACACATACACATCCACATAGGTACACATACAGCCAATAATTTAATGACCTTTCTACTCCGGCATCTATCAATTGGATGGTAAGAGAGGAAGGCTTGAAGTAGAGATAGAGCAGACAGTAATAGTGAGTGGATATAAGGGAAATTCAAGAAGAGAAGAATTACATTATTTTTTAGCTAAAAGTGGTGATTTATCCCCCTGGTGGAGCTAAAATGTAATGCAACATCTCTGCCACCATGAACAAAAATTTAAAAGCAGACTTCCACTATTATTTCATGGGGCATATTTTAAATATAAGTTAAATATGAGCTGATATAAGCCTTGATCAGATGCTCAAAGAGGTAAACAAACATTGAATGCCTGGAGGGGGAATCGTGAACATCACTACCTTAACAGATGAAGGCATTTTCTCCCTAATTTTAACCAGTTGAAGGCTAGTGAGGACGATTTTGCAGTCTCTCTTGGCAGTGATGTTATCCCCATCAGCTGTGGTCAAAGACATAATCTGCATGCTTGTCTGACAACGCAGCTTTGAATTGTTTGGTTTTGATAAGACGTTCTTTGTGTTAGTTTGCTGTTCAGACTTCATCAAAGCTTCTCTGTGAAAAAAACACAACTGCCACGTTTTGTTTGTACCGGGCTTTAATTTACAAAGCCACCTCATTAAACTGGCAACCGTGTACATCTGTCTTCTCTGAAACATTTGTTTTTTAATATGAAAAGAAGCCTATTTACAGGATTTACAGAGAAAACTACTAGTCCTGACCAGTGGCGTGCACAGACTTTTTGAAGGGCAGAGGCGAAAAGAAAAAAAAGTTCACATACAGCACGTTCTCGCCACTGAAGAGGGCACTTTAGCGCACGTTTTTGCCACCCAGGAGTGCAGTTTTGCGTGTTTTGCCAACCAGCAGGGTACCCTAGCACGCGTTTGGTTCCCAAGAGGGCACTTTAGCACACGTTTGGCTCCCAAGAGGGGCAACCACACCCCCCTGCCCCCCCCCCCCCCCCCCCGTTGCACACCACTGGTCCGAACTGAAAACTGGATCCATCCAATAAAACACTGTTCACACACAGCCCATCCTATTGGGAGCAGGGGCGGTATAGTGGTCGTCATTTCTACCACCTCACTCGGTGCAATCATCCACTCCCGTGATATAACATTGCAATGCTGACGACACCCGATGCTCTTCTCATCGTTCCCGCTGGAAGACTTCACAGTCTCAGCACGGGACTCGTCATGCCTTGCTGATATCTTAGCATGGGGCTCAGCTTAAACACTCTCAGACTGAGCTCCTTGTCATCGCCAGCAGCCAGTCCCACTATATACAACAACAAATCAATATCACGCTCGAATCGGCGCAAATCATTCCCACACAGTCTGTCACAAACTTCGGGTGTCATGATTGATGACCAATTAACCTTTAAGGTTCACCATAGCCTTGATTGCTTGGTTGTGTTGATTTCCGCTGAACAACATCAAGAAAATTAGACTCTAACTGTTTGATCCTGCAGTACAGCTCCTGGTAAAGGCCACTGCAATATCACTCAGTCAAGTCACCCAACATGAGTGTGTTAAAACCTCTGCAGTTGATCCAGAATGTGGTGGTGCATCTTTTTATTCAACTATAGCTCAAAACAGCACCATCGTCCTGCTGTTCGTGTCCCTCCACTGGCTTCCAGTCGCTGCCAGCATCAAATTCAAAAACCTGAACACTCTCATTTGCTCCCCTCCTGCTCATTACGCTCTGCTGATGAAAGGTGCCTGGTATTGCCACCAAAACAGGGCATTAAGCCACTAGCCAGACATTTCTCTCCTGTTGGTAGAATGATCAAACTCCATTCGATCTGCCGAGCCTCTCTTGATCTTGATCTTTACGAAAGCATTGACGTCTCAGCTCTTTCACGAACACCTCTGCACTCCTACGGCCTCTTAGACAAACTTTGCTTTTATGGCACTTAGGTTGTTCTCTCCTGACTCTAGATCCTTGCTTGTGTTGTATTAACCCTCAGATGTATGTTGCTTTGAATAAAAGTGTCTGCTAAGTGAAATTTTAACACTAACACTGTTTGAACATCTACAATCTGATGAAAAGTCAAAAACTGCACACCTGTCTTTTTTTTTCTAAGTCTCCTAATGTGGGCAGAATCAGGTATCAATTTTCAGAGCTTGACTCGTTAGCCTCAGTCTACCTCCATCTAACCCTGACAACTAACCTCGAGTCAACTTGTTGATAACGAGTCACCAGTTCACGGCCCCTCACATCACTTACTAAGGACACAGTCGTCTCACACATCTCAGTGTTACTTTGTGGCCAGATAAAAGCTTAATAAAACCTTTTAGCTTTCAGAGGGAGTATGTTAAGCCCCCAAGACTCTTGTTCTTGGCTTACAGAGCGGGGAGTGTGTTAAGCATTTTGTGTACCACTATATACACACAAGCAAGGTTTTGCTTGAGTGATGCTGGTAAATGCGATAAGGCTTGCTGTCTTTCATTATTTGCAGTGAATCTCAACCAGTTTTGGTTACAGAGGCCGTGGTGATACTAACCATGATGGGAAATGTGGACAAGGGAGTAAAACAGGGGAAGAGGCGTTCTGTGGGTCAATAGAAGGAAATAATTAAAGGACAGGAACAACACCCCAGCCAACATTGTTATGTGGGGCCCATGTGGGTAAAAAATGGGCAGAATAATGGGCCCCATATGGGATTGTCAGATCACACCCATATGGGATTACACCAGGTTTTTGGTGGGCCTCAGCTGGGCAAAACAGACAAGACCCATCTTCTGTATGTACATAATGTAGTATGAGGAAGAGGAGGGGAATATAAAGAAGAGTATTCAGATTAAAAGCCTAACAGAGAAAGAAGCCGAAAGAGGGTTGAGAATGAGAGGAGGAGGAGAAGGAAAGAAAATGAAGCTGAAAAGAGAGCTACATAAAGACGATGTCACCGTAAGTGTGATTGAGGACTTCTTGGCTAATCTTGAAACGTATGTATGTGTACCTATTCTGAATGGAGCATTTGAAGGCATAACAAAAAGCCTGCCATCATAGAGAGCGGTGAGAGGATTGTACAAACGGGGAGAAACGGTGCACACTTTGAATTGTCAGAAATGTTCATGGCATTGTTCTCATTTGTACTCACGACAAATGATCAGAGCTTGCGAGAGAGTTGGTCAATCGCTGCATGAACTCAGCGTGCTTGTCAGATCGTCTGTTTCGGAAAGTTACAAAAACTGTCAGATGCAGCCACCCCAAATTCTAACTTCGGAAAGGTGAAGAGGAGAGCATTTCAGATACCGTTTGATGTTCTGACAAGCACTTAGTTTAAAGCGTTGTGATGCCTCTTCTTTTTTTTTGGACTGTTTGAAACTTTGTTTTAGGCATATTTCCCAGTTGAGGAAAAATGCCTGTCTGACTCAAGTTGGGTTCCAGCACCTGCAGATGTGGAGATAACAAAATCTTGCCTACTGATTGAGCTCCATGTGAGTCCCTAGAACTTTTTTTTTTATTTTCAAGCCCTGCTTTTCATTGTCATAGATCAAATTAGCAACAAAAAAAAGTCCACAATTTTTCCATTGTGGATAGATCAAAGAACCCAAACTGTGGGTGTGATTCATGCTGAAGGCAGAGGGAGGGGAAGATGAAGGTTGTAAGAGAGGTGGGAAAAGTAGAAATATTGAGTTAATGATAAAAGAATAGCTGAGAGAGAGAGAGAGGGAGAGGGGAATTTGAAGATAGAGGGAAAGTGAAGAGAATTTGATGGAAGGAGAAGAGAGAGGGTGAGAGTAGAGGAGATTGCTGGGTAAGATACTAAAAGTGTAGCCTCAGAGTAAAGGCTGCACACTTAGAAATTACTCTCCTAAGATAAGGGAGGCAGAAAGAGAAGGGGGAGGGGGGATGAGGAGGGATGAGGGGGGCAAAGAAAATAAAATGGAGAAATGACTGGAGGATAGTATGAAAGAAGATGACTTAATGTATTTCCTGCTGGATATTTAAGTTTAAAGAAGCTCAACAATCCTGTTTTTATAACTTTGAGCAAGATGATAGCAGAGAATGAGAATGTATGTAGATCAATGCAAAAGATTTAGGATGTAGAGTTACAGTTACAAACATCTTGGCTTCTCAGTGGGACATGAAGGAAGGAAAGGAGGGAGGGAGGAAGAAGGAAGGGAAGGACTGAGGGACAGAGGAAGAAGGAAGGAAAGGAGAGAGGGAGGGAGGAAGAAGGAAGGGAAGGAGTGAGGTAGGGAGGAAGGAAAGGAGTGAGGAAGAAGGAAGGAAAGGAGTGAGGGAGGGAGGGAGAAGGAAGGAAAAGAGTGAGGAAGGGAGGAAGAAGGAAGGAAAAGAGTGATGAAGGGAGGAGGAAGGAAGGAAAAGAGTGATGAAGGCAGGAAGAAGGAAGGAAAGGAGTGAGGAAGGGAGGAAGAAGGAAGGAAAGGAGTGAGGAAGGGAGGAAGAAGGAAGGAAAGGAGTGAGGAAGAAGGAAGGAAAGGAGTGACGAAGGGAGGAAGGGAGGAAGAAGGAAGGAAAAGAGTGAGGAAGGGAGGAAGAAGGAAGGAAAGGGGTGAGGAAGGGAGGAAGAAGGAAGGAAAGGAGTGAGGGAGGGAGGTTGAAGGAAGGAAAGGAGTGAGGAAGGGAGGAAGAAGGAAGGAAATGAGTGAGGAAGGGAGGAATAAGGAAGATAAAGAGTGATGAAGGGAGGAAGAAGGAAGGAAAGGAGAGAGGGAGGGAAGAAGAAGGAAGGAAAGGAGAGAGGAAAGGAGGAAGATGGAAGGAAAAGAGACAGGGAGGAAGAAGGAAGGAAAGGAGGGAGGGAGGAAGAAGGAACGAAAGGAGTGAGGAAGGGAGGAAGAAGGAAGGAAGGGAGTGAGGAAGAGAGGAATAAGGAAGGAAAAGAGTGATGAAGAAGGAAGGAAAGGAGTGAGGAAGAAGGAAGGAAAGGAGTGAGAAAGGGAGGAAGAAGGAAGGAAAGGAGGGAGGGAGGAAGAAGGAAGGAAAGGAGTGAGGGAGAGAGGAAGAAGGAAGGAAAGGAGTGAGGGAGAGAGGAAGAAGGAAGGAAAGGAGTGAGGGAGAGAGGAAGAAGGAAGGAAAGGAGAGAGGAAGGGAGGAATAAGGAAGGAAAAGAGTGATGAAGAAGGAAGGAAAGGAGTGAGGGAGAGAGGAAGAAGAAAGGAAAAGAGAGAGGGAGGGAGGGAGGAAGAAGGAAGGAAAGGAGAGGGAGGAAGAAGGATGGAAAGGAGTGAGGAAGGGAGGAAGAAGGAAGGAAAGGAGAGAGGAAGAAGGAAGGAAGGAGAGAGGAAGGGAGGAAGAAGGAAGGAAAGGAGTGAGGAAGGGAGGAAGAAGGAAGGAAAGGAGTGAGGAAGGGAGGAAGAAGGAAGGAAAAGAGAGAGGAAGAAGGAAGGAAAGGAGAGAAGGAAGGAAAGGGGTGAGGAAGAAGGAAGGAAAGGAGTGAGGAAAGGAGGAAGAAGGAACGAAAGGAGTGAGGAAGGGAGGAAGAAGGAAGGAAGGGAGTGAGGAAGAAGGAAGGAAAGGAGTGAGGAAGGGAGGAAGAAGGAAGGCAAAGAGTGAGGAAGGGAGGAAGAAGGAAGGAAATGAGAGAGGGAGGGAGGAGGAAGGAAGGAAAGGAGTGAGGGAGGAAGATAGAGATTTATTGGCAGGTGATTATATAATGCTGGCAGCGGTAAGAGACATAGATAAAGAAAATATGGCACAGATAGGAAGTCAGCCATATTGTATAAATGATCTCTGGGTGTCTTGAGTTCATTACACAGCTGTGCTATGTCTCATCATTTCACATGTAAGTGATGAAGAGATAGAAAAAAGAAAAAGAAGGATTCAGGAAGTCCAGAAATGAAAAGAGTGTAGCGTCTTATGAACTATGATAGAGGTAGATTCTTGTGCTCTATAGACAGAATATAGTATGCTTAGCATGTATGGAGACAGATGGAATGAGATTTTCATGAAACACTTCTGAGCATCGCTTGGATGAGCATCAACCTCCCTCACTTTTTTTTTTTTTTTTTTTAGTCCCCCCATTTTCAATTTGCCGATCCTATTTCCTTCTCTTTCACCACGTCTAGTGTCACTATCTCAATCACTGTCTGTTTCTCTTTCTGACTCTCCCTCCCTTCCTCCCTCTCTCCCTCTCACTCCGTCCCTCCCTCTCTCTCTCTCTCTCTCTCTCCCTCCCTCCCTCCTTCCTTCTATCTCTCCCACTCCCTCCCTCCCTCCCTCTATCTCTCCCTCCCTCTCTCTCTCTCTCAATCTCTCTCCCTCCCTCTCCCCCTCCCTACCTCCTTCTCTCCCTCCCTCTCTCCCTTCATCACCCCCATCCCTCTCTCTCTCCCTCCCTCCCTCCTTCCTTCTATCTCTCCCACTCCATCGCTCCCTCCCTCCCTCTATCTCTCCCTCCCTCTCTCTCTCTCTCTCTCTCTCTCTCTCTCTCTCTCTCCCTCCTTCCTTCTATCTCTCCTACTCCCTCCCTCTATCTCTCCCTCTCTCACTCTCTCTCTCTCTCCCTCTCTCTCTCTCCCTCCCTCCTTCCCTCCCTCTCTCCCCGCTATGCAGCTGAAATGACACAATGTTCTTGGGGTTTCATCAGAATGTGTCTGGTATATCTGAGGGTATGAGGAACTGTGTGTCTGTGTGTGTGTGTGTGTGTGTGTGTGTGTGTGTGTGTGTGTGTGTGTGTCTGTGTGTGTGTGTGTGTGTGTGTGTGTGTGTGTGTGTGTGTGTGTGTGTTCGTTCGTTTGTACAAGCTGACACGTGTTTATTTATATGTACACAAAAAAAAAACATAGTGCCATGTGCTCTTCTTTATTGCTTGTGCACACACAGAGCATGTTAGTCGTTTAATGCGTAATGTGCACTCCACTTGTTCACGTTTCCTCTCTTCTTTTTTTTTACGAGTGTGTGTGTGGGCGTCTTCAGTTGATCAATGATCCTCCCCTCCGTCCTAATACGGGGCTTGTTTTGAGAGCCCACTTATCCAGATTGGACTAAATGAACAGAGAGGGAAAAGATGGCACAGATGCATGGGGAGGGGGCTCGAGAGCAAATGCTGATAAAACAGCAGGGCGGCGTGCTGCGGACTGCAAGATGATCCATCAATAGAGGGTTGTGAAGGGGCAGGAGAGAATTAGCTAAGTGATGTGTTCAGAAAGGAAAACACACACACACACTCTTGTCCACTTGAGACGGGGAGATACGTTGAAGATGCAGCATCACACTGAATCTAAATTAGTCCGATACTTAATCTAGTTCAAGCTTTCCAACATTTAATGACAAAAAAAAAGAGGTTGTTATTGCCTTTTAAACCCTTGTGTCGTCCTCCCGGGTCAAATTGACCCTATCTGTTTTGGCTGTTCCTCCCTGCTTCCTTCCTTCCATCCTTCCATCCTTCCTTCCTCCTTCCCTTCCTTCTTTCTTCCTCCCTCCCTCCCTTCCTTCCTTCCTTCCTTCCTTCATCAATCCGTTCCATCATTCTTCCTCCATTCCTTCCTTCCTTCGTCCTTCCTTTCCATCATTCTTCCTCCATTCCTTACTCCCTCCTTTCCTTCCTTCTTCCCTTCCTTCCTCCTTTCCTTCCTTTTCCCTCCTTTCCTTCCTTCTTCCCTTCCTCCCTCCTTTCCTTCCACCTCCCTTCCTTCCTTCCTTCCTTCCCTTCCACCTCCCTTCCTTCCTTCCTTCCCTTCCACCTCCCTTCCTTCCTTGACTTGAGGACAACAGGAGGGTTAATACAACTCGTGAGCTTTTTGTATTATGTGATCTGCCACCTCTTTAAATTATTATTCGAGCTGAGTTTAGAGTTTAGACAACTACAACTAAGTGCTTTTGATTAGAGACCAGGAGAAGCCTTAGTTAATGGAAACAAACATTGACTCTCAGTAGGAGATAAGATGCAGTGTAGTGTAGTGTAGTGTTCACTGGTGTCAAAGTAAGACACTATCTACGCCCACCATGCACCCAGAGACTGGATGTAGGAGCCTTGATATTCTCCTGCACAGATGTTGAATTTTATGTTGTTTTTATTTGAATCTTGCATTCATTTTTAAATGTTTTTGTCTTTGTCTGTAAGCATGTGAGTGAGAGCAACAGGGAGTTCACTGCAGCTCACTTAATGAGAAGAAATGTCTGATCCTTACAAAATACAACCTTTAAATCATTTATTATTTTACTGTAATAGATTTAATTTCCTTCCTTATTATGTGAATGCATATGGGAATGCTTCCTGTACATGAAAGGTTCAACACGTTAGTTTGCCTTGACACTTTAAAGCAGGGGTGTCAAACATGCGGCCCGTGGGCCAGAACCGGCCCGCCGAGGGGTCCAAACCGGCCCACTTTCCTTCCTGTCTTTTTTTCCTGTCTTTCCTGCCTTTCTCCCTTGCTTCCTTCCTTCCTTCCTTCCTTCCTTCCTCCCTCCTTCCTTCCTTCCTTCCTTCCTTCCTTCTTTCCTTTTCCTCCCTCCTTCCTCCCTCCCTTTTCCTCCCTCCTTCCTCCCTTCCTTCCTTGACTTGAGGACAACAGGAGGGTTAAAGACACTTTAAAGGAACCCAATTCTCTCTATAAAACTAACATCGTTGTCCTTATTTCACCATAAAACTGGTACAAGCTCTGTTTTAATCTAAGTTTTTTGCTTGTGGCAAGTAAGCTTTATTGTAAGAAAAGTTTCTGGGGTAATAGATAGAAACCTTTAAATGTCACTGTCTCTGAAATACTGTGCAATAGTAACTGTTGATGCAGTAATATACAAAGTTAGTGCACATAAATGGTAGAAAGCAAAGTGGGCTATACTGTATACATATCTTATTAAGCTGCTGATATAAGGCTATATATAGTATTTACACAATATATAAGAGACTATAGTCATTTGGACCATCTGTCTCAGTCCTCATTAACAGTGTTATCGGCTCCAGCTGTCACTCGTTACAATGTGATCTCTCAACTCCACACGTGTTGTATTCCCACTGTTACCTCAGCCGTTGACTCAATGTGAAATCGCATTTTAGCGACATGACAGGAAGCGTAACTGAAAGCCATGCATGTCAACATTGAAGTCAACGCTGGTTAGAGGCAAATAATAAACATGAAATCTTAAGAGAAGGTGCAGAGGACATCTTTGTATTTATTAGATCAGTACAGTAGCATCAGTCAGTATTCATTCAACTGACATGTCTTGGAAGTTTTATCAGATTACAAACTTTTTTCTTTCTTTATTATTTGAACTCAGCGGTGTGCACAAGGGGGGGGCAGGGGGGCGGCGGTCGCCCAATTGTTGAAAAACGTGCGCTAAGGTGCCCTCTTGAGAGCCAGAACGTGTGCTAATGTGCCCTCTTGGGAGCCAAAATGTGTGCTAAGGTGCCCTCTTGGGAGCCAAAATGTGTGCTAAGGTGCCCTCTTGAGAGCCAGAACGTGTGCTAAGGTGCCCTCTTGGGAGCCAGAACGCGTGCTAAGGTGTCCTCTTGGGAGCCAGATCGCGTGCTAAGGTGCCCTCTTGGGAGCCAAAATGTGTGCTCAGGTGCCCTCTTGGGAGCCAAAATGTGTGCTAAGGTGCCCTCTTGGGAGCCAAAATGTGTGCTAAGGTGCCCCCTTGGGAGCCAGATCGCGTGCTAAGGTGCCCTCTTGGGAGCCAAAATGTGTGCTCAGGTGCCCTCTTGGGAGCCAAAATGTGTGCTAAGGTGCCCTCCTGGGAGCCAAAATGTGTGCTAAGGTGCCCTCCTGGGAGCCAAAATGTGTGCTAAGGTGCCCTCTTGGTTGACAAAACACGCTAAACATGCACTAAAGTTCCCTCTTCAGTGGCGAATTGGTGTATGTGCCCTTTTTTTTTTTTTTCGCCCCTGCCCTTCAAGAAGTCTGTGCACGCCACTGTTTGAACTGATACTTTAGTCAAAACACTTCAAAGCCCACAGGTCCCATTGCTGTAAATTGAAAAGAAAACTGCTGTTCTGGTATTTAAAAAATGTATCAACCAGAGATTGGGAAGATATTTTTTGATTCCTTTTTCAAGTAGTTTTATGAGTTTGAATGTTTGCTGAATTTAAAACATTTATATTTTCTCAGTTCTTGCTTTGTGATGAATTCTTTCTTTTTTGGGGAACTCAAAATTGCTACAGCCTCTAAGAAGAAAGAGGTGGCACTGATTTATTGTAGTTGCAAGTGTGTTTAGAGGCACCTTCCTTCCTTCCTTCCTTCCTTCTTTCCTCCCTCTCTCCTTCTCTCTTTCTTTCCTCCCCATTACCTTCCTTCTTTCCTTCCTTCCTTTCTCCCTTCCTTCTTTCCTCCGTCATTCCTTCCTTCCCTCCTTCCTTCCTTCCTTCCTTCCTCTCTCCTTCTCTCTTTCTTTCCTCCCCATTACCTTCCTTCTTTCCTTCCTTCCTCGCTTCCTTCTTTCCTTCCTTCCTTCCTTCCTTCCTTCTTTCCTTCCTCCCTTCCTTCTTTCCTTCCTTCCTTCCTTTCCTTGCAAGTGTGTTTAGAAGCGCTGGATTCTCCTTGTTAAATACTGTAACTGTCACGTTTGGTTGAAGCTTTGTAAATTATGATTCCCGCAGTGGTACAGCTTTTTATCTTCTGCTCTTACAACCACTTAACATCTTAATAACAAGTCCTTGTTACAGTTACAGTTACAGTAGGTCCCCTCTCTCCGAAAGACACAACACAATCATGTAATTATGTTTCATGAGCTGCTGTATGACTTGACTGGTTGATTGATTTTATTTGACAATTTCATTAAAAAACAAACAAACAAACAAACAGCAGCTCTGCCACGGCATCGAGCGCTTATATATAAAGGGGATAAGTCAGGCTTATTTCAACTGTGGCGGTGCTCAGGGAAGCACTTTAATCACATAAGGCTAATCAGTTCATTTAGCCCACATCTCCAGCTGTTTCCATGGCGATGGCCTCAGGTGGCACGCTGGTAAACTCCAAATCCACCACATTTTTCTCACGCTGCTGAACTATCGTCACAATCTCAATTAAATGGCCAACAATAGTCTCTCTCTCTGAAATGATCATTTGCTGAACGAGCCAATGAACACATTTCCCGCCCTTCATCTTAGGAGGAAAATTGTCTCTGGCTGCCAGCTATTCACGGCTAATTCTGCCTTTTGAGTGACCAAGATAGACGCCCTGGCTCTCATCTGCCATTCTCCAGCAGAGTCACACTCTAGCTGTCCTCTCACCCCCCCCCCATACTCCCCCACTTCATATCCTCTCTTGTACTTCTCTGCTTTGCACTTGATTTCTGTTCCTTCAACCGAAAGGTAAATCCCTGCCAGTGTACTCTACTGCTGTCTGAACTTCAGAAATACAAAATGTTTTAGCTTTCAGATGCAAAGCTCTGTGTTCGGTTTCAATATCCTGCATAGGAACCAGTAAAAAGTTTAAATTCAAGCCTTTTTTAAAGATGAGGTGTGTGAATTGTAACTTCCATCTAAAGACTATCACACACTGTAAGATAAGATGAGTCTTTATTGTCAAAAATGGAGCATTGCATTAGGCATTTGCATCCTTCCTCCCTACCTCCTTTCCTTCCTTCCTTCCTTCCTTCCTTCCTTCCTTCCTTCCTTTTTTCTTCCCTTTCTTCTTTCCTCCCTCTCTCCTCCTCTCTTTCTTTCCTCTCCATTACCGTCCTTCTTTCCTTCCTTCCTCCCTTCCTTCTTTCCTCCATCCTTCCTTCCTTCCTTCCTCCCTCTCTCCTTTCCTTCCTTCTTCCTTCCTTCCTTCCTTCCTTCTTTCCTCTGTCCTTCCTTTCCTTCCTTCTTCCTCCTCTCTTTCTTTCCTCTCCATTACCGTCCTTCTTTCCTTCCTTCCTCCCTTCCTTCTTTCCTCCATCTTCCCTTCCTTCTTTCCTCCTTCCTTCCTTCCTCCCTCCCCCCTTTCCTTACTTCTTCCTTCCTTCCTTTTTTCCTCCCTTTCTTCTTTCCTCCCTCTCTCCTCCTCTCTTTCTTTCCTCTCCATTACCGTCCTTCTTTCCTTCCTTCCTCCCTTCCTTCTTTCCTCCATCCTTCCTTCCTTCCTTCCTTCTTTCCTCTGTCCTTCCTTTCTTCCTTTCCTTCCTCCCTTTCTTCTTTCCTCCGTCCTTCCTTCCTTCCGTCCTTCCTTCCTTCCTTCCTTCTTCCCTTCCTTCTTTCCTCCGTCCTCCCTTCCTTCTTTCCTCCTTCCTTCCTTCCTCCCTCCCCCCTTTCCTTCCTTCTTTTGGTTCCATCTCAGTATATTATTGTGATCTTGTCATTTTGAGCCAGTATTGTAGCTGTTAGGAACACAGTGCGCCAGGTGGATGAGTCCTGTCTCACTTTCATTCATGGTGATAAGATACAGAGGGTCGTATGATGCCTCAAACCTCAAACTCTGACACATCTCCTTTATTTGTCTTCTTATCAAGGTAACTACTTGCACAGGACGTTCTGTTCTTTCTTTCTTTTTTTTTTTCTTTTTTTTGCTGCTGTCATTATTCAGTCCAGTTGTACTTTTTTGATTATGGTTCACAGTCAAACCTTCCAGTATGAAGTCTTATTGACCATCTGAGAACAAAGATAAATCCCCTCAAGCATTGGTGAAGGTTGACCTTGCTCGTCCGTGTAAAGCCCATAGAATGAGAAATGAACCTGTCAATTTTGAGGAATGGGTTGCCTGTCAATGTATTACAACTCTAAATATATCAGTTTTAACCTCACATGAAGTACAACTAAAAGGCAACTATATGTATGTTTTCCTTTTGATCATCACATAACAGCTGGAGTTTCTAACTTTAGCTGATCAAAGGAAAAATGGTTGTTGTTGACGACCAAGATAGTCCTATAGAAGAATATAGTACTATAATAATATGGCTCATATAGCGAGATGAGGCAATCCGGTGTAAAGCTCTTTGAATGCTCAATCATCCGCCCTGACTTCCTCTCTGTGGCTTCTTACTACGCTGTAATTGCCCGTTGAGTGGCACAGTACTCCACTTACAGTACATGAAGGAAAGGTTTATGTTAATTATGCACTTTTCAATCATCTGCCAGCTTTTTTTCATAAAGCTGATCCGGGTTTTGTAGAAAGTAATTGTCGGACATTCCCACTGACGAGTGAATGCCAATAATAGGAAGTGATTTTGTTTAACCTTCGTGTCGTCCTCCCGGGTCAAATTGACCCCCTTCTGTTTTGGCTGTTACTTCATTCCTCCCTCCTTCCTCCCTTCCTTCCTTCCTTCCTCCTACCGTCTTTCCTTCCTTATTTCCTTTAATTCCTTCCTTCCCTCCCTTCCTCCCTCCTTTCTTTCCTTCCTCCCTTCCTTCTTTCCTCCCTCCCTCCTACCTTCCTTCCTTCTTTATTTCCTCCGTCCTTTCGTTCCTCCCTTCCTTCTTTCTTTTACTCCCTCCCCTCCCCTCCTTCCTCCCTTCTTTCCTTCCTTCTTCCTGCCTTCCTTCCTTGACTCGAGGACAACAGGAGGGTTAACATGTGTAATTAACCACCACTTCCTGTTTTTCATCCTCTATCTCACCTTTCATTCCTTCATCATGTTATTCTCGTACCTTTATTCTCGTATCAGCTAATTGTAGGGATGTGACTGACAGAACAAAGGAGGAGAGAAGGTCAACAGGATATGAAAAGAGAGAGAGAGAGAGAGAAAAGAGGAAAGTACATATTTAATGACTTTGATGATGATAGTAATGTGTGTGTGGACAATGGGAGGCAATTACAGGAAGTTGCCTTAATGTTGTACGTGTGTGTGTGTGTGTGTGTGTTTGGTTTAATTGCCCTTATTCTGATAACTGTGTGCAGTTCCATGTAAAATCCATGTTTCGTGTAATTACATGTATGTGTGTGTATCGGCAGTTGTACACACATTGCTCTGATTTGCTATAAGCTCACGTGTTAGGGCTGGGCGATATGGACAAATCACGACAATCACAATATTTTAGACCAAATACCTCGATATCGATATTACAACAATATTTCACAAAATATTTACACTATGAAATGTTTGATAAATAATCATCAGTAATGTGGAAATAATGGAAAAGTGGGTAAAAAGCAGGCGGGGAGTTGCGGTCCTCTGTAAGTAACTTAGAACTGCATTCTATCAAAAGGCCACCAGGGGGCGACCGTCTCTATACAAGTCAATGGAGAATTCACCAACTTCTCACTTGATTTCTAACCTCAGTAAACGTTTCAAAATGTGTTTATGGTCTCAATCGCTAGTTTAAAGCCTTCTTCAATGCAGTATGATGTTCATTTGTGACATTTTGGCCTCCCTGATTTTATATTTGACGATAAAGCAGGGTATGCATTAGGGCGTGGCTACGTCCTGATTGACAGGTTGATTGACCAATGTCCTCGAAATCCAGCCCTCGCAACCATAGCAACCTCCCCGCTCCGCCCATGGCCCCGCCTCATGCCCATATAAGTAGAATCTGTGTTTTTATTTTTCCCAGCATGCACCAGAAATTTTCAAGATGGCGCTGCCTCGATTCGAAACTATTGGCTTCCGAGCAGCAGTCCACAAACCAATGGGTGACGTCACTGATGTTACGTCCATTTCTTCTATACAGTCTATGGTAAAAAGTAAATAACAGAACAGCTAGAACAGTCTGGTAAGTTCAGAAAATTACATATATTATATTACATATAACCAGTAAAAAGACAACTCTGATGATGTATCGCTACGATATCGATATAATTTCAATATATTGCCCAGCCCTAATAAGTGTTATTATTGATATCAGACTTTAGTCCATCGAGGAGACACACACACACACACACACACACACACACACATATATACAAGCTGTACAGTGCCGTGGTTTCTCACCACAGGAGAAACGTGAGTTGGTTTCTTATTGTTGTCACGCAGAAGTAGAAGAAGATTGAGATACACTCCCGGACACGCACGAGCAAACATAGACACATTTCAAATGCGCACCCCCCCATGCAATGCCTTGTTGGCTGTTTGTCTTCCTTCATTAACATCAGAGTGCCTGAGAACAGTTTTAGCAGCGTTAACCATCCGATACACAGTGAGGCTGTTACAGTCGGAGAGTCTGAACATATTTGATGCTCAACAGTGGAATAGACAGAGATGAGAGGAACTAATTTTACCTGAGCCCCGTTCTCTGATATCAGTCTGTCTGAACACTTTGGATTCATAGTAAGATGTTTATGACAGTTGCTATGGAGATTCATGATCCCCAGAAGATCAACCCCTTCCTATTTGTTTCACTAGTTTGGACCTTTCCTCTGATGCCACAATCATTTCCACTTGTACATAATAAATAAATAAATATCAAATAGACAGATCAGACTCATTCTCCCCAGAGGATGAACCCTTAAAATGTAGACAATCAATTATTTTTCCTCAAGCCAATCATTTGGACACCCATGTTCCTAAGCCAATAAACCCAATAGATATATATATAATGTTTTGGTCATATTGGTAGGATTTCAGTGACTGTGTGACATTTACTTTAGTTTTGTTGTTGATAATTGAATGTGAGAGGTTTAATTGTTGAGGTGATGCTTCCACCTGATGCATATTTTAATATTTCATGACTGTAGATGATTGAGTACTTTAAATTATTACTTTGTCAGCACAGGTGAATAATTCAAGTATTCAATTATGTGTCTCTTTTTCAAACAGTTGGTCTTATTTTGGAACATCCTTACTTCCTAACATCCTCTTATATTAGATGTGTGGGCTTTGAGCTCAATTCAGTTTTATGTCTTTTTTTAAAATATAAATATAAAATCATTCTTTGTAGAAAAGGTTAAACCAGAATCTCCAAAGGTCTTTTCATTATCAGGCAAAATAATTCAAAATATGTTGCGATGTGGACGTGTTGTGTGTATATATTAGGACAACCAAACAAAAAGCAACTGCCAGTTTAATAACCTTTGTTCAGCCAGTTTAATGGTTTGACTTTTTTTTTTCCTCCAACAATTTTCTGCTGCATACTTATGCTCACCACCACATAATCTGGACCTCCATCAAATTATCAACTCTGAAAGCATTTCCTAAAGTTACAATACACACATTATTATCTTTAGACAGATAATGTGCCGCAGCATCCCTCCCCAAACATTCACTATGTCTCCCAAATTTCCCCACATCCTGAACATTAATATTAACCCTCCTGTTGTCCTTGGGTCAAGGAAGGAAGGGAGGAAGAAGGAAGGAAAGGAGGGAGGGAAGAAGGGAGGAAAGGAGGAAGGGAAGGTAGGAAGGAAGGAGAGAAGGAAGGGAAGAAAGGAAAGAAGGAAGGGAGGGAGGATGGAAAGGAAGGAACGAAGCAGGGAGGAAGGAGGAAAGAAGGACAGATGAAATAAGGAAGGAAGGAGGAAGGAAGGAAAGGAGGAAGGAAGGACAGAAGGAAGGGAGGAAAGGAAAGAAGGAAGGGAGGGAGGAAGGAAAGATGGACAGAGGAAAGAAGGAAGGAGGGAAGGAGGAAGGAAGGAAAGAAGGACAGTGGAAAGAAAGAAGGAGGGAAGGAGGAAGGAAAGAAGGAAAGAAGGACAGGGGAAAGAAGGAAGGGGTGAAGGTAGGGGGGAGGAAAGAAAGAGAGAAGGAAAGAAGAAAAGATGATGGAGGGAGGAAAGAAGGAAGAGTCAAAACAGACGGGGTCAATTTAACCCGGGAGGACGAGAGGAAGGTTAAATAAAAAAAAGAATAATTTTAGGCAGTTGGAATGATTTTGAACAACAACAAAATATATGACACAACCTTTATTAAAGTTACATATCGTTATCTTGAGTTTTCATATATAATTATTCAAGTGTGTGTTATGTTGTATGCCCCCCCCCCTTCTTCCTTGTTATGCTTCCCATTCTATCTTATTTTTATAAACCTATACCAAGAACCCAGCAACTCATCAACACAGACACTCCCACAGTCAACACTAATAATGCCTTTTATTAGTACGCCGGTTGTTTTTGCTCGTTAGGCGAAGCGACAGATCAGAGGGGGGAACCACGACACTATAGTGTGACATGCATGGAGATATACAGAGATATGTGACTATCAATCTGTCTTCAATGTACTGCACCCGCTAACAGACTGCTGTATTGTAACATTCACAGCACACATATAAGACAGCAGTAGCTATTTCTATCCAGCCTACAGTCTGTTCATTTCTGTTTTCTGTGTGTTGTTTTCTGCTTTATTTTGTTGTACTTTGATCTATTTCTGGTGTGATTTTACAGCAGTTTGGTTGCCTGTTTCGGGAGCCGGTGTGTAAATTTAATGAAGAAGGCAAGCAAACAAGATAAATCTGTGAATTTTGTACAAACTGTAGGAACAAATGATTGTTTTTCTACTGAGCCTGTTATCTCTATATGTTTCTTTGGTGGAGGGAAAAGGGGTGGGGAAGTGGGAAGAGAGGGATAGCGCTATATGTGTTGAGGGTGGTGGGGAGGGAAGAGGGGGGGCGGGGGATTTTTCTGTAAACGGTCGGGGACTGTGCAATGACTACTTGTAATTATTATGAGAATCCAGAGTATAGAGGTGGAAAAAATGTCCCTTATGACAAATGAAATAAAGTGTTATATTTGCATGATTTCCTGTATTTTCATGGAGCAGATATATTGTGTATTCTGAGTGGATGTACATCACATTTAATAACTGTTTAATTATGGAAATGGAAAAAAAAACAAAAAAAAAAACAACAACATACTGTCACTTTCTTCTGTGAATATAAATATACAGTTTTCTTAGCTCTTTTATTACTAACACAGCTGTTGCTGAATGTTTCTTGTTACTTGCTACTCACATTACCACGCTCTCATTCCTGTCATGCCACTTCAGTATCTGATCCTTACATCGAACAAATGTGCTATCTTTGATAATTCCAAACCATGCACACAGCACTCTTTCAAAGTATATTTATTCTCCGAGGGAACTGGAAAAGCCTGTTCCCTCCGAGCTTTTTCAAATGACACCGTAACAAATCCCCCCTTTCAGCCCCTCTCCCATGAGAGACAGATTTACATTTTCCAAATCAAAGCTTCAAACGTCACCTCAACGCCATCGGAAGAATCTAAAAGGCATTACACACCCACCCCCCCTTCCCTTTTTTTAAAACGTCTGCCACAGGGGAGGAGTCCTTCTTAGACATCATTCAGCTCCTGCATCCTAACAACCTTACAAATTAGTCTGACAGTATTTTTTTTGTTGTGTTAAACGTGACAAAATGCAAAGGTAACCATGGAAATGAACGAGGAAGAACTCACCAGGTTTCATTATAATATACATATATAGGTAACAAAGTTTCCTCTTCTCTTTTGATCTTCTTAAAAAGAAATCTTTTCTCCTTCCTTCTTTCCTTCCCTCCTTCCTTCTTTCCTTTCCTTCCTCCCTTCCTTCTTTCCCTCCTTCCTTCCTCCATCCCCATTTCTTCCTTCCTTCTGCCCTTCCTTCTTTCCTTCCCTTCCCTGTTTCCTTCCTCCCTTCCTTCTTTCCTTCCTTCCTTCTGTCCTTCCTTCCTCCCTCCTTCCTTCCCTCCTTTCCTTTCTCCCTCCCTCCTTCTCTCTTTCCTTCTTCTTTTCCTTTATCCCTCCTTCCTTCTTTCATTCCCTCCTCCCTCCCTCCCTCCTTTACTCTTTCCTTCCTCCCTCCCTCCCTCCTTCTCTTCCCTTACGTCTTTTCTCCTTCCTTCTTTCCTTCCCTCCTTCCTATCCTTCATCCCCATTTCTTCCTTCCTTCTGTCCTTCCTTTTTTCCTTTCCTTCCCTCTTTCCTTCAATTGCAGATACATCAACAGAGCACAAATAGGTTTATTGTGTTTCTAACAAAGCATCGGCTGCATACCACAAATTGAATAGATTAGACAAAATAATGGATGATAATGGACAGAGTCTTGTGTGGTTGCTTTGTGGTTTCCATCACAAAAACATGAAGAAGAGAAAAAGTTAGAAAAGTCAGCTAGCTTGTGATCAATTGCAAATACACAATCATAATTTATAAACATTCTTACCTAATGTGATTATTGAATGCTCCTCCACTGACTGCACATTTAACTTTTTTTAACCCAGTGTACATTCATCATGCCATTTGTGATATTACTTGTCAATTCACTGAGAGTGTATTGATGAGAGTGAAGGGATGGAAATGAGAGATGGGCTCCATAAAGGGCACTGTAATTTATCTTACATCAGCTCCAGTACTGAGAGAGAGGAAAAGAAAAGAAGAAGGTATATGTAGGGAAGTGATGTACAAAGTTAGACGTCTGTGTCACTTGGCTTGTACTCAGAATGAGACTGACTCCAAAGGTCTATATACAAAATTTTCCAGTCATAAAATCACAAGGGATTTCATTGTTCAACATGAAATAAACAGCAGACTTATGTGAGTGTAGTATTTGATTAGACTGTGCATATATCTGCTGAAGTCCTTTGGGCCACTGACATACCGATGCAATCAACACGTCATTGAAATTCATAAGGAGCTTATTTTTAGACAGAAAATGAACCAGTCTGTGTTCTCATATTATTAACAAAGGACTGAAATAAAGTAAATTTCTCACCTCCTTTGTTACACTGCAGGGATTTAATTTTAAAGGACTTGACCTGAAGCCAACGCAAACAGCAAGAAGAGAAAAATCAGAGTTGATAGAGAGAACTAACAGAAGTGACCACAAACAACAGGAAACTGAACTAACTAGATAACTCTAACTAACCATATAACCCTTAAAAAAAAAAAAAAAAGGTAAGCGCCGACTGGGGCACAGGCAGCTTTTAATTGGCTTTTAATTGACCAGGATCTAAAACAACAATGTATGTATAGTACAAGGGAAACAAATGATAGTGCTGAAAGGTAAAGGCCATCAGTCTCCACCAAGCTCTGTAATCAGCACCATGGACAGCGACACTTCCAACAAACACTTTGCATCTCATTTTGCACCCTTGTAAAGTTTAAGTGTAATTAACCCTCCTGTTGTCCTCGTGTCAAGGAAGGAGAAAGGAGGGAGGAAGGAAGGAAGGAAGGAAGGAAGGAAGGAAGGAAGGAAGGAAGGAAGGAAGGAAGGAAGGAAGGAAGGAAGGAAGGAAGGAAGAAGGAAGGAAAGGAAAGGAGAGGAGGAAGGAGGGAAGAAAGGAAGGAAAGGGAAGAAGGAAGGGAGGTAGGAAAGGAAGAAAGGACAGAGGAAGGAAGGAAGGTTGGGGGAGAAAAGAAGGAAGGGAGGAAGAAGGAAGGAAAGGAAAGGAGGGAAGAAGGAAGAGAGGTAGGAAAGGAAGGAAGGAAGGTAGGGGGGAGGAAAGAAGGAAGGAATGGAGGAAAGGAAGAGAGAAGGAGGGAGAAAGGAAAAGAGGAAGGCAAGAAAGGAAAAGAGGAAGTCAAGAAGGAAAGAAGAGGAATGGAGGAATCAAGGGATGAAAGAGAGAGGAAGAAAAGAAAGAGAGAACGAGGGAGGAAAGAAGGAACAGTCAAAACAGATGGGGTCAATTTGACCCGGGAGGACGAGGACCAGGCTGCTTCTTACAGCATTAAAAGTGGAGTAAAACTGGAAATTGGATTAACAAATGAAAAAAAAAACCCTCCCCCAAAGGAATGGACAGCTCTACTGCCATCATAGAAAAAATACATATGTTGAATATATGGCTGGTGTTCTGTAGTAATCTGGTGTGAAGCTGCCTGCGGTGGGAACGACACCGGTGGCCTGCAGCATTAAACAGAGACAGGCTGGTAGATGCGAACACTTGACTCTGCCCTCTTCCTTGATGGGAACTCATTGTGTTTTGACCTTTAAGTTCCCTCGATATCTCCCTCCATGTCTCTCTTGCTGTTTTCCTCCCTCCTGCTATCTTGCTGTGAGGGCTGGGGACTTGACAGCTGATTTGAAGCACTGCAGCAGCACCAGCATTTTGTTTAATGATCCCTCCCTCTCTCCTATCTCCTTGTCTTAGCTGAGCCTATCTTAATATGTTATGTCTTTCACCTCACTCTCTTTCTTCCTCCTCTATCTTTCCTTTTTTTTTTTTAACTGCCGCTATCTCCCTCCCTCTGTCCATTGTTTTAATGAGAGTGAAAGAGGGAGCGTGAGAGTTGCATATCAGTATGCAGAGCGTCCACCCCCCTCTCTCAGCAGAAACCTGGTATCTGGGCCACAGAAACAATGGCTGCTCAGGGCGATGGGTTTACGGACTGGAGACGTAGACAGTCCACTGACATTTCATATCAGTTCCTCGTAAAAATGGCAGGAACAGAAAGAGACACAGAGAGAGAGAGACATGGAGAGAATGGTTCAGTCACAGAGCATTTTAAAATATCACTCAAGTACTTGATGTGCAGGAGCATCATCATAGCACATCACCTGCACATCAAGTATGACTCTCTTAATCAAGTAAAATCAGCATGCTTAAATACATGCATGATGCTAAGATTATAGAAAATACAATTTGGCCTTCTATTTTCATCCTCTGACTTGGATGGGGATGAGATGGGATAAATGTGCTGCTGTGACAAGCCCCATATATATTACCAAAGGCAAGAGCAAATATGTATAAATGATAATTCTTTGTAAATGTTCCCGTTACATGGGCTTGCCACAAGGGATGATGGGAACCTGTGTAACCTACCTATATTTGTAACTACTCCACATTTTGAATTTCATGCAGCCCATAAAATGTGTCCAATTCATACTTATACCCATTTACCTATGAAGATTCTCAATCAACCAAATAGTAGGAGTAAAAAGTAAAGACTATCAGATTTTATGTTTTATTTTGATTCAGAGTGATTGATAATAGTTAATAATGATTTCTCCACCCAGTAAATTACAAATCAAAACATCAAAACAACAAGCTTCCCTATGCATATATAACAAAAAATGCTGTATCTTTTCCCCATTGTATTATTTTTTGTGGAACATGCATTGACTATGGGGCTATGCTGATGCCACCACATATAATTTCTGAATGTTAAAGTTCCAATTGTTTCCTATGGCTACCCCATTTCTAACATGCCAAGTTGCCTACTGCTCTAAAGTTTATATCATGCTATAGTTGCACATCGCAATTAGATAGATAGATAGATAGGTAGGTAGGTAGGTAGGTAGGTAGGTAGATAGATAGATAGATAGATAGATAGATAGATAGGTAGGTAGGTAGGTAGGTAGGTAGGTAGGTAGATAGATAGATAGATAGATAGATAGATAGATAGATAGATAGATAGATAGATAGATAGGTAGGTAGGTAGATAGATAGATAGATAGATAGATAGATAGATAGATAGATAGGTAGGTAGGTAGGTAGGTAGGTAGGTAGGTAGATAGATAGATAGATAGATAGATAGATATATAGGTAGTTGGGTGGATGGATGGATGGATGGATGGATGGATGGATGGATGGATAGATAGATAGATAGATAGATAGATAGATAGATAGATAGATAGATAGATAGATAGATAGATAGATAGATAGATAGATAGATAGATAGATTCCTTTATTGTCATTGTATAAAATACAACGAAATTCAAAACCCAAGGCAGAGGTAATGGAGCTCGATTAAAAAGTGATGAATTATAAAATAATAGGGCGAAAACTAACTCAGTCATACAGAAATATTGCACAAGTTGATTTATTGCACTTTGGTGTTTGTGAGGTATATGTGTTGCTAGGTATGAGTTCGGGGTTTGTAAGCTTATGTTCAATATGGTGATGGCTTTGGAATAAAAGCTGTTTAATAGTCTGGTGGTTCGGGTTTTAACTGCCCGGTTAAAATTAAAACCAATGCTGCAGTTCGGTTTGCTCAGACAGCGAGTCCAATCTCCAAACACATTCAGTTTACAATCCAATACTGCACCATGTCAGTCCACATCAGTGTTAAGTGTAATCTGTTTTTACTCTTTTATTCTTTTAAACTTCACACTAAAGTAGAGAAAAGTATTTAAATAATGCATTCACAAACTTTATTTTAATGCTGCTCCAATCCTCTTGATCTATCAGTCTAACTCTCCTGAGTCTCAAACACTTCTTGTGCCTCTCAGCTTCCACCTGTCTAGCCTCACTACCTGACTACACAACTGCATCTCCTTGGTATTTTTCTGCTGATATTTTTGTTTTTTGTGCAGCAGCCCCTGGATAATACAATAACAAAAAATCACTGGGACTGTAATTCTGTACAGATATGGTAGGCGACATTCCAACATTTTTATGACCGCCTCAGTGCAACATTAGTGTGGCCCGACCAACAGCACAAGCCTGTATTGTAGAGACTAGATATGTGGTACTTAGCTAAAGCTATTTAGCAGCTAGATGTGCCCCTTTCCACAGACGACTGCCAAACTTCTACAGAAGATTGCAGTGCTGGAAAACAAAATTCACTATTTGGAATTGAATGTGGAAGTGAATGGACCATGTGGGAATAACACCATGGACTCAAGACAGCAGAGCTTGCTAACACACAGCTAATTAGCATCTACAACACCACCAAGAAAACAGGACGGTTGTGTGCTGGATAATAAATCTGTAAAGTGGTAGCCCTCCCTGGAACACTCTTGGTGCAAAGCCTAAGAGTAAATTATTCCCCTGGAAAATGGGAGTATAAGTAACAGGCAAATCCCAGCGCTCTGAGATTAGTGATGGAACTCGCTGGCTTGCATTATCATCCAGGCAGAGCTCCTCTGCGTGGACAGCACCTCTGTTTGGACAGCTGTCCACACAGCCATGGACAACTGCAAAAGGGAGAGTTAGCAACAAACCTCCCCGACCAAAGAAATCGTTTCTCTAGTATGAAACCTGAGAAAAGGTTTGCTTCACTGTTGCAGGACCCTGGATCTTGGTCTGATGACACCTCACATCTTCATACAGCACAGCAGGGTAAGGATTGAGAGTAAATCAGAAAATAACAGGCTACAGGAAAAGCTAGTAAGTGGGCCTCTGATTGACCAAAAATACTCCTGTTTTAGCTGCACAACCGTTAAACTGTTAAAAAAAATAATAGTGGGCATTGGGAAAAATGATGCTGTGAAACAACAGTCTGAAGTACTTTAAAAGAGACTTGATTGATCTATTGAACACTCAATTTTTTTAAATCTGAGGTGTTTATCTGTGGCTCTCGTTCACCAGTCACAAGTTGAGAGTTTCAGCAGATTGTTGGACTGAACACATGGACTCCCTTCACTGCATTTAACTGACAATTTCAACTTCTTATAGAACTGCAGACATACTGTATTTGTAAGGCAGATGGACTTTGACTTAACAAGTCAGGAGTAAAATTGCTCACATCTAACCCATTTTGCTTCGTGCATCACCCATCTGTTTCTTTCTGCCAGGAACAAAAGGCAAGAGCAGTCAGAACATCAGGAAGACATAACACAGCATGGCAGAAACCTTGAAGGAGAGCTGTTTCAGCCCCCACCTGAGTTCACTGACCAGATGAAGGAGCTGGTCACCACTGGGACCAAACTCTCTGCCCTACTCCCCTGCTGTGTCCATCTCAACCATTTTTTTTTTGACACAATTGTCATGGCTACAACAACCTGTGAATCATCCTCTGTCTCCCCAGCCTGATGCAAGCACAGCACGTCCAGCTGTCTGTGTGCAAAATGCAGCAAGCTCCAAATGATATCTGCTGGGTCCAGGCTACAAGGCTAATGGCACTCATGATTCTCTGCAGGACAAGCCTGAGCCCAGCATGCTAACAGTTTTCTCAGTTTCTTGATAGGTCTTTATAGGTGAGAAAAAAAATAGTGTTGAATCTGCTAAGAAACAGGAGGTACAGCATATTTATCAAGATTTAGCATCCACTCCTCATCAGCCACGATCTGTCCCACCAAAAACTGGGCTTATAACACAGTAAATCTAGCTTTAATAAACGACAAGTATTTGGCAGGAAAAATATTTTAATCAATGATTTTATTGTCAAGCACAATCTTGATTTTATGTTTTTAACTGAAATTTGGTTAGACCAAATAACAGCTATGGCAGCTACCCAGTTTAACCCAGGCGTTGAGTTCTGGTCCTCTGAAATGAGGCCAACGCGGAAGTAACTTAGAACTGCATTCTAGCAAAAGGCCACCAGGGGGCGACCGTTTTGGTGTCAAAAGGACTTCCGTCTCTATACAAGTCAATGGAGAATTCACCAACTTCTCACTTGATTTCTAACCTCAGTAAACATTTTCAAAATGTGTTTATGGTCTCAATCGCTAGTTTAAAGCCTTCTTCAATGCAGTATGATGTTCATTTGGGACATTTTGGCCTCCCTGATTTTATATTTGACGATAAAGCAGGGTATGCATTAGGGCGTGGCTACGTCGTGATTGACAGGTTGATTGACCAATGTCCTCGAGATCCAGCCCTCGCAACCATAGCAACCTCCCCACTCCGCACATGGCCCCGCCTCATGCCCATATAAGTAGAATCCGTATTTTTATTTTTCCCAGCATGCACCTGAAATTTTCAAGATGGCGCTGCCCAGATTCAAAACTATTGGCTTCCGAGCAGCAGTCCACAAACCAATGGGTGACGTCACGGATGTTATGTCCATTTCTTTTATACAGTCTATGGTTCAAACCCCTCCTGACTTCAGTTTTATGAATGAAGCCAGATTGCATTAAAAAAAAAGAGGTTGAGTTTCCACTTTGTTTTCTGATTCCCTCCAGTGCAAGTAGATATGGGAAATAACAGCTATGGCAGCTACTGTTTAACCCTGTATCACCAAGTGAATTATATTTGATGCATGAGTGTTAGAGACCCTAAATCATCAGTGTGATCATATTTTTTCCTGAAAACTATAACCTAATGCAATTTTGAATGAGTAAATATTGTGTAGATTATTTTATGGTAAATTCCTGTTGAAAATGTGTGTATCAAATTAGATACAGCAGGTATAGAAGGTCATCTGTAAATCTGTCAATTTTCATTTTATTACATTTTACGCATGATGTATTATTATCATGCATAAAAAGGTTTGACGGTGGTGATACAAACTTTATGAAGGGCCTTAAAAAGTGTTTTTTAGTATTTTAAAAAACCATGCTATGAAAAATAAATGGTATCAAATATGATACAAAACACTGAATCACTTGTCAGGAGATCCAATAAACAATTATTTGATGGTTCAGGCATTACAGGGTTAAACCCCTCCTGACTTCAGTTTTATGAGTGAAGCCAGATTGCATTAAAAAAGAAAGAGGTTGAGTTTCCACTTTGTTTTCTGATTCCCTCCCGTGCAAGTAGATATGGAAATTTAGTTTTTTTAGCTCCCTTTCAAGCTATGTTCCTAAACATCTACAGGGAACCTTAATACTAAACAACCTTTTTCGATAACGTTGAAGAGCTGCTCTCTATGATGTGTATTGACTTTGACTGTGTAGTTATTGTCGGTGATTTTAACATCCATGTTGACACACTCCAGACTTTTATTCAAATTATCTCTAAGGGTCTAAACCAGTGATGTCAAACATGCGGCCCGTGGGCCAGAACCAGCCCACCAAGAGGTCCAATCCGGCCCAGTTTCCCTCTTCCTCTTTTCCTTCCTTCCTTCCCTCCCATCCTGTCTTCTTTTCCTTCCTTCCTTCCTTCCTTCCATCTACCCTTCTTCCCTCCCGTCCATGTTGACAACCTCCAGGGCAGACGGACTGAAAGAGCTTAGCTGTGTTCTTGATAACTATGGACTGACTCAGCATGTGATGAAGCCCACACATAATAAGAGGCACACTCCAGACTTTTATTCAAATTATCTCTAAGGGTCTAAACATTTCGGAGGTTGTAGTGACTGATTATCATTCCTGTGTTTTCTTTAAGAGAGTACAAATGTTTAACCCTCCTGTCGTCCTACCGGGTCAAATTGACCCCGTCCGTTTTGACTGTTCCTTCCTTCCTCCCTCCCTTCCTCTTTCCCTCCTCCAGTCTTTCTTTCCTCCCTCTTTCCCTCTTTCCTTCTTTCCTCCCTCCTTTCCTTCTTCCTTCCTCCCTCCTTCTCTCTTTCTTTCCTCCCTCTTTCCTTCTTTCCTCCCTCCTTTCATTCCTCCTTCCTTCCGCCCTCCCTTCTTCTTTCCTTCCTTCTTCCCTGCTTTCCTTGCTTCCCTGCTTCTCTCTCTCTTTCTTTCCTCCCTCCTTTCCTTCCTCTCTACTTCCTTCCTCCCTCCTTTCCTTCCCTCCTTTCCTTCCTCGTTCCCTCCTTTCCTTAATTCCCTCCTTCTCTCTTTCTTTCCTCCCTCCTTTCTTCTTTCCTCTCTCCTTTTGTTCCTCCCTTCCTTCCTTCTTCCTTCTTTCCTTCCTCCCTCCTTTCCTTCCTTCCTCCTTCCCTCCTCCCTCCTCCTTTCCTTCATTTCTTCTTCCTCCCTCCCTTCCTTCCTTGACTCAAGGACAACAGGAGGGTTAAAAAAGAGGTAATCACAGAACTGAATGCCACTAAAAACACCAGTGAAATACTTCTATATTCAGGCTTTTCTCTTCCACACCGGCCCTTTTCTTACATGACAGTGAATAAACTGGTGTATAATTTCATTTCTAGATTGTTATTGATGACATTGCACGCACTAAGGTGAAGGTTGTCTCAGGTAGGAAAAAAATATCTCCATGGAAATGCAGAGCTGCTCAGAATAGAAAAATAAGCTGAAAGCAGGTGGTGAAAAAGAAATCTCCTGGTTCATTATTTCATCTATAAAGAGAGACTTTAGATTTATAATCTGGAAGTGAGAAATAAAAGGTGGTCCTTCTTCTTCTTGTTTGCTGCTGTCAACAAGCTAGTAAACCCTCCTGTGTCAGAAGCCTCTGAACTTCTATTAATGAGAGCCTTCAGTGAATTTGCTTCTCCCGTCACTGATAAAATTAAACGAGCAACCATATCAGGTACAGTATATCTGTTGTCTCGGTGTCCACTTATAATAAATGTCATCCAATCAACCATAAAAACCTGGAGGACAACTTATCCTCCTGATTCTCTGTCTGATATTCTGCCAACGGGCTTCTTAAAAAAAATGTTTCAAATTGTCTGGCCTCAGGTCTTCTACATAGTGTTTATTCTCTCAGGTTTCTTTCCACAGGTCATGAAAACTGCAGGCATCAAGCAACTGTTAGACTTCGCAAGCAATCTAGAGACTTCGCTGACGAACAACCATAATGAACAATTATAGGCTCATAACAAATGAATTTTAAGTCATTCTTAAATCTTTGAAGAATTGTTAAACGACTGTCTTGATGTCTTGCTGTCTGGATTCCAACCATATTATGGCACTGGGACTGCTTTTGTTAAAGGGATAGTTCGGGTTTTTTGACATGAACATGAACAGCTGATGGAAAGGTGCGCAGCTGTCAACAGGCGGCAGCGCGCAGTGATACGAAGGGAGGGTAAATAGTGCCAGGTGATTGTGAGATCTGACTTTTTTACGGACAATGATTTTGTGATGCAAATGTATTATTACTCTTTTGAACACTTTTTTTTTTTAAGCAAAACGCTTTATCCTTGTGACCCCAGAAACTAGCTGGAACTACTTGCTTTCTCAACACCGAAAGTGGGCCAGAACTCTGCTCACAGGACGCAGTGGGGGAAAAGCCACTGCTGATGCACGACACTGATGGTGAGGATGTCATACAACTTCATTTCAAAAAACCTGAACTATCCCTTTAAGGTCTTTAATGGCATCCACTTTAACACAGATACAGTAGTCTACCACAACATATTACTCGACCCACTGATAAAACCAGGTGGGACTTCCTGGCACCGTATTAAATTGGTTTGAATCCTCCCTAAAGGACAGGGAATACTTAGTGTCTACAGGTAATTACACATCTGAGTGGACAAAAATTACCTAGAGAGGTCCCTAAGTCTGTCAAATCTAAAAATGGGTCATGGAAGGGTTAAATGGAATAAATATGTATTTATTTCACTGCACTGTAACTTTTATTCTTGTATGTTCTACCTGCCTAGTTATATTATATTTTAGTTTGTTTTCTATTCTCTTAGCTCTTTAATTAGTGTTTTTAATTGCATTGAAATGTCCATGTATAGTGTCTTGATACATTTAACCCTCCTGTTGTCCTCGAGTCAAGGAAGGATGGGAGGGAGGAAGGAAGGAAGGAATTAAGGAGGGGAGGAAGAAGGAAGGAAAGGAGGGAGGAAAGAAGGAAGGGAGGAAGGAAGGAACAGAGGAAGGAACAAAGGCAGGAACAAAGGAAGGAAAGAAGGAAAGAAAGAAAGAAGGAGGAGGGAATGAAGGAAAGGAGGAAAGAAGGGAGGATGAAGGAAGGAAGGAAGCAATGAAAGAAGGGAGGAAAGAAGGAGGGAGGAAGGAAAGGAAGGAAGGAAAGAAAGAGGGAGGAAGGAAGGAAGGAATGAAGGAAAGAAAGAGGGAGGGAGGAAGGATGGAAGGAAGGAAAGAAAGGAGGAAGGAAGGAAGGAAGGAAGGAAGGAAGAAACAGTCAAAACAGACAGGGTAAATTTGACACAAAGGTTAATATTTTATGTAAAGCACTTTGAATTCCCTCGTTGTTGAAATGTGCGATACAAATAAACTTTCCCTGTTTTGTATTTCCTGTCTGTTGTTTTTGCTCTGCTGAAAAATAAAAGGTTAAATCATTAATTTAAAAAAAAACAAAAAGAAAGGTTGTAGTCTTTTTAGGGGCTGCAAGTCTTTCCTTTTAAAAGGTCGAAAGGGATTCATCCTCCACAGAAACAGTTTGAAATGACTATATTTTGATGTGTTTCTGTCTTGGCCTGGTTCAAATTGGTCCTTTAATAGCCCCCCTTTTCTTTTTCCGAGGGGCTAACAACACCCCAAAGAGACACAGGGGGCCAGACAGCTCCAATCATGCACCCTTACACTGTCATCATCACACTACCTTTGAAAAATATAGTCCCTCCAAGACTTAGTGAGCACGACGGGGAAGCCAGGCAGACCATCGCTGACAGTTCCCATAAAAGGACCTGTCATTTATTGGGATGTGTCCTCATAATGGAACCAATGAATCATTACTATGGCAAGCGGAGCAATGAGTCGTCCTCCCGGGTCAAAATGACCCAGTCTGTTTTGACTTGTTCCTTCTTTCCTTCTTTCCTTCCTTCCTTCCTTTCCTTCCTTCCTTCATTCCCTCCTTTCCTTCCTTCCTTCCTTCCTTCCTTCCTTCCTTCCTTCCTTCCTTCTTTCCTCCCTACTTTCCTTCCTTCTTCCTCCCTCCTTTCCTTCCTTACCTCCTTCTCTCTTTCTTTCCTCCCTACTTCCTTCTTCCCTCCCTCCTTTCCTTCATTCTTCCTTCTTCTTTCCCTCCTTCCTCCTTACTTTCCTTCCTCCTTCCTCCCTCCTGTCCTTCCTTCTTCCTTCCTTTCTTCTTCCTTACCTCCTTCTCTCTTTCTTTCCTCCCTCCTTTCCTTCCTTCTTCCTTCTTCTTTCCCTCCTTCCTTCCTCCTACTCTCTTTCTTTCCTTTCCTCCTTCCTTCTTTCCTCCCTCCTTTCCTTCATTCTTCCTTCTTCTTTCCCTCCTTTCCTTACTTCTTCCTTCCTCTCTCCCTCCCTCCTTCCTCCTTTTCTTCCCTCCTTTCCTTCCTTCTTCCTTCCTTCCTTCTTCCTTACCTCCTTCTCTCTTTTTTTACTCCCTCCTTCCTCCTTTCCTTCCTCCTTTCCTTTCCTTCTGCCTTAGCTCCTCCTCTCTTTCTTCCCTCTTTTCCTTCCTTCTTCTTTCCCTCCTTTCTTCCTTCCTTCCTTCCTCCCTCCTTCTCTCTTTCTTTCCTCCCTCCTTCCTTTATCCTTTCCTCCCTTCTTCCTTCCCTCCCTCCTTTCCTTCCTCCCTCATTTCCTTCCTTCTTCCTCCCTCCCTTCCTTCCTTCCTTGACTCGAGGACAACAGGAGGGTTAATTTAGTGCATTGACCCTCTTTGACCCCCCAAAAAAAGGAATTCCTCAAACAATCAGCAATGCCAAGTGATTACAGGCTTGCATCCAATCTGAAATTAGGACTTTGTTTAATTCTTATTGATGTAATAAATTATAATAGGGTAAAGCAACACAATCAAACACTACCCACTAATTTTGTTTCAGTTGGCTTGGAGGAAAATACACTGTGATAATAATAACAGGCAGATATATTCACAGTGGAAGACATTAGTTTTATAATCATTGTTAATGTTCTCAACAGTAATAATTTCCAGTCAATTGTTAATATAATGACATGTAATCGTTACTTTTACTATTTCTGTACAAAAGATCTACTTCTATATTTTCCATAAATATTATATTGAGAGAAGCCCTTTTATTTTTTCATTGAGACCCCTCTTTATGCTCAAATATAATTTTATGAAGAGCTGTAAATGTGCTGAGAAATGTAACTGTGGAAGTGTGAAAGCTAATGTGCAGCGGTCCTATTACATGTTGATTATTCCTCCATTAAAGAGGCCATCCATGCAGGCGTTGTTTTATTTGAAGATGACACATCATCATCATCATCATCATCCTCCTCCTCTGTCTCTCTGTTTAAGTGAGCCGTGTCAGTCTCATTTTATGGGAAGTGCATACCTGCTCATTCACAATGCTGTGTCAGCAGCTATAAAGCAAGACACTGTGACCATCCTGCCACAATGACCACACACTGCTCTCTGAAAATTGCCTCCGCCGTGAAAATAGGCAAATATGAATGCTGTCATTTATGAATCCATCTCAGGGAATAAGCTGCATTTCCTCTCACTCAAAATAAGACATTTCTGCATAATGTGGCAATGTTACATTCCCTTAGTTAAGCCCTTGTGTCAACACTGACATTAAATCCCTTTAAAGTTCATATGGGAAACAAATATCAGCAAACAGTTGCCGATTTACATATCCTGCAGACAGAAAGAAACAAGATGATTTATTTGGAGTCATGTGTTTGGCCTCCCAATGAATGTTGGTGCTGAGCAGGATGCACACCTGAAAACACTGAAAAAAATAACTGGAAACAAGATTAAGGCACTGAGGCTGAAATAAACAGTAAAGTTGCAGATGTAAAACCAAAATTTCAGGTGCATGCTGGGAAAAATAAAAAAAACACAGATTCTACTTACACTATGGTCATGGGCTGGATCTCAAGGACATTGGTCAATCAACCTGTCAATCAGGATGTAGCCACGCCCTAATGCATACCCTGCTTTATCGTCAAATATAAAATCAGGGAGGCCAAAATGTCCCAAATGGACATCATACTGCATTGAAGAAGGCTTTAAACTAGCGATTGAGACCATAAACACATTTTGAAAACGTTTACTGAGGTTAGAAATCAAGTGAGAAGTTGGTGAATTCTCCATTGACTTGTATAGAGACGGTCGCCCCCTGGTGGCCTTTTGATAGAATGCAGTTCTAAGGACCAGAACTCCCCGCCTGGTCTGACCCTGAGTCAGTCAAGCCAGTCTCCCACTCTCTCTATCCATCCATATCTATTTACATGCATGTGATATTAATGCATTCACTAACTTCTGGCTAAAGAGTTCTCTGTGCTCTCTCGTCTCATAAGTAACCTGAGGTTGTAGACGTCGTGATGACAGATTCCTGTGCTAGACTTACTATTTCCAATGTTGATTTTCAATGTGCTTCTCTCTCCTCTTCTTTCTCTCTCTCCTCTTTCTTTCCTCTTGATTGATTGATTGATAAAAGACACTCAAACCTGGTTGCTCTGGCTGGAAAAAACCCAGCAGGAAAGTCTCAACATGTCCTTACTGCTGGGTTTTCTTGGTCTTGACAGTCACTCTGTTTTCAGAACAGGTGGTTGTCAGACTACGCAGGGTCAGTAGCGAACCTCTCTACCCTTTTTCATCACCCTTACCATGATGCTGTACTTTCATTGACAGTAGCTGACAGGTGATAACCGCCCAGCGACGTGGACAACAGCATAGCTCGTCCTTGATGCGACAGGAGGCAGAGGAGGAGCAGCGGGAGGCGGATTCATCCCAAAAAATCCTCACAAAGCCTTTAACAGACAAGGTTCACACACAGACCACATGAGATTACTTATTAGTGTTATCTTCTTACAATCTCAGTATATATCTTTCCTCCAGTGAAGGGGAATCTTAACCCTTACATACTATTCATAACCTGACTCATCATTAAGTCTATTCTATTTATTTATCACTATTTTATTGATCCAAGAGAACTTTTTTTTATTATAGATTATGCATGTTTGAATGCCAGTTTTTGAATTTTAGGTCAAATTTGGAGATCTGCATAAAACATAAATATTTATCAGCTGCACAAACAATGAAAAAACAATGTATTTTATTTCCATTTTTATATTCAGGGTCACATTAGGAAGAGTCTGGCTAAAAGAAATGTGCATATGGTGCTTTTACAGCTCTCTAATGTTAAAGTGGGTCAAATGTAACCCGCTGAACAGTAAGGGTTAAGCACAAGATGATATTTTAGACAAAAGTGGTTTTCCAACTTTGTAGGAGCAGTTTGGGAAAATCCCTTTTATAATGTAACTTTTTGTGTATGTGTATGTGTTTATTACTTGTATGTTTTTCCAGCATGCTAGACACCAGACACACTTAAATCCGGCCACACACACACACACACACACACACACACACACACACACACACACATACACACACACACACAGTGTAGCATTTCATTACTTATTAGTACAGCCATTGACCTGACTGTGCAATCAATTCTGCACACAAATGCTATACTATACATACTGAGCACGCACACACACACACACACACACACACACACATAAGGACACACACACAGTCACAGAGCAGGGGATTAATCAGAACTTTGACCAAACACTAATTGCAGACCCAGCAGTATTTCCTGCTGATTTGTTATCTCTTTATTGTGCAAAGTCTGTTCTTTTTTCTCTGAAACAAGACTCTCCATGCTTTGTGTGTGTGTGTGTGTGTGTGGGTGTGAGAAAAGAGAGAGAGAGAGAGAGGAGAGAGAGAGAGATGAGAGAGAGAGAGAGAAGAGAGAGAGAGAGAGAGAGAGAGAGAGAGAGAGAGAGAGAGAGAGAGAGAGAGAGAGAGAGAGAGAGAGATACAGTGAGAATAATACCAATCAGGGGAAATCAGTTTGGAGTACATCCTCCTATCTTTCACTCCTGTCCCCTCTACTCTTCTCCTCTTATCTCTCCTTTTATTATCTTCACCCTGCACTCACCTACTCTTCCTCATCCTGACTCCACTTTACCTGCAATTTCCTCTCCTCCTCTCTCTCTCTCTCTCTCTCTCTCTCATTCTGTCCAACTCTGCCCTTGTCTCGCCTCATCTCTCAACATTGAGAGAGTGTTTCATAGAGTCAAGAGTGTTCATGGAAGCTCTTGTGTAGCTGCTTGGATGAGTAATCTCCTATATTCAGTTGTTGAAGTGTTACAGATCTTCAGTGTGTTTAATATCCATGTATGTAAGTGTGTTTCTTTTACTCTCTTTACATATGCAAAAGGAGGTAGACGCTCAAATATATGTGATTCTAAAACTATGGCCGTCTCTATTGCTGTCCGAAGGCTTTCCATAAGGTTTATTTGAAATCCAGCTGGAGGGATTTTCGCCCATTCAACCACACAAGAGCATTAGTGAGGTTGGGCACTAATGTTGGCAGATGAAGCCTTGCACACAGTTGGCATTCAAATTCATCCCAAATGTGTTGTATTGGACTGAGGTCTGAAATGATTCTGCCCCAAAACCGGGAAAACAATTCCTTTCTGAAGCTTGCATTGTGGGAAAGAGCAGTTTCATGTTGAAACAAGGGTCTTCCCCATATTAATGATACAGAGTTGGAAGCACACTAAGGTTTATAATTGTATCATTTAGCATTAAGATTTCCCTTAATCCTCCTGTTGTCTTTGAGTCAAGGAAGGAAAGGAGGGAGGAAGAAGGAAGGAAAGGAGGGAGGAAGAAGGAAGGAAAGGAGGGAGGGAAGAAGGAAGGAAGGAAAGGGGGGGGGGGAGTAAGGATGGAAGGGAGGAAGAAGGAAGGAAAGGGGGGAGGGAGGAAGGAAGGAAGAAGGAAGGAAAGGAGGGAGGGAGGAATGATGGAAGGGAGGAAGAAGGAAGGAAAGGAGGGAGGGAGGAAGGAAGGAAGAAAGGAAGGAGGGAGGAAGGATGGAAGGGAGGAAGAAGGAAGGAAGGTAGGGAGGGAGGAAGGATGGAAGGGAGGAAGGAAGGATGGAAGGGAGGAAGAAAGAAGGAAGGAGGGAGGGAGGGAAGGATGGAAGGGAGGAAGAAGGAAGGAAAGGAGGGGGGAGGAAGGATGGAAGGGAGGAAGGGAGGAAGGGAGGAAGGAGGAAGGAGGAAGGACGGAAGGAGGAGAGGAGAGAAGGAAAGGAAGGAAGGAAGGACAGACGAAAGAAGGAATGGAGGAAGGAAGGAGGGAAGGAAGGAAGGAAAGAAGGAAGGTAGGAGGGAAGGAAGGAAGGAAGGAAGGAGGATTTTTTTCAGTTCTTTCACAGCATTGTTAATAGTTTTATATCCCTGTGTTGTTTTATCTATTTATGTACAGCACTTTGTTTCAGCTGTGGTGGTTTTAAAGTGCAATATAAATAAAGTTGAGTTGAGTTGAGCATGTAAAACACATAAAAGTTACCTTTGTATTGCTGTTTTTTATTTTTATACTTTAATTACGGCCCGAGCGCTGACCAGCGCGAAGCCCTATTGCATCTGTAAACCGACATGCTGGCTGGTGTGCCAAAGGTTCGGGTTAGGGTTAGGGCTTTTCTGTTTCCTATGATTGAAAAATATCAACTTAAATGAACTAATATCTGGGTAATTTAGTTTGTCATCCTAAATAAAAAAAGGAGGAGATTATGTAACTGGTCTGCCTGAGAAGCTTTCTCTTTTCTCAGTAATTCTTCACTGTGCTCTGCCTTTGTAAGTTTATGTAGATCTTATATGCATCACTGTTTCAGATCTTTTGTGTTAAGACTTGAAGGTGGTTGAAGGGTAAATTATTTACAAGTTGAAGTGAAGGCAAAGCACAAATGTATGCCACTGCACTTTTTAAAGTGCAAGTTTATTTTCTTTTCCATTGACATTTTAGATGCATGCAGAATACTGTCAAAATAGCTTTGGGACAAAGGCCAGAAGAGATACAAAGATAGAAAAATGATTCACAAGAGATTTCTTTCAGTCGTTTGTGCTGACAAAGAAAACTCTTTGTATGTTTCAAAAGATGGACAACCTTGAAGTTTCCACCAGTCTGGAAAAGGAAGCCTTTGTTCAGAAAAGTCTGAAGAATATCTGCTTTGGGATTTTCTGGTTTCCATATTCAAAAAATACACGGTCATATACAGACTTTAAGTTTGACATTAAGTTTTTCATGCATTAAAAGTACACCTTCTTTTCACATGAAAAGCACAATGTCAATAAATGAAATGCTGTCAGAATCAGAAAATCTTCTCCTGAATGCTAAAGTAACTTTCTTGATTAACATCTGCATTTTAAATGTTTTATTCATTATTTTTCAAGAAACATTTATATTATTTTTTTTATCATTCAATTAAAAATGGGATCTGATATTTTCCTGTGACAGATGCAATCTGTTAAAGACAAATTGAAACATCACACAGGAGCAGTTCTGTAATAGTCTCTCCTATCTCACTCTCATCCAGTGTCGTAAATATCGACAGTGGCCCATGAAGGAAGAAAAAAAACCCAGCTGTATTGTTTTTATGAATGAAATAGGTCGGGGCGGGTCAGTAAGGTAGGCTAACGCTGTGTGGTTGGTATGGGAGGAGGAAATGATCATTTGTCCAATCCCCTTGATATCTGTCAGTCATGATGAGTCGCGATGACGTGACGTAGGTGTTTCCATGGTTGTTTCTCCTCTCAGCAGGAAAAAAAAGCAGGTGGAGGAAAGTTGACTAGAAAGGGAAATATCATGTTTAGCAAGCCCAAACAAAAAGCAGCGCGAAAAAGAGGAAGGAAAGAAAGAAGCAGGATGAGGGTAAAGCTAAAATGACCAAATTAGACACGTTTTTTATTCAAACCCAGGCAACCCAGGCAAAAGCTAGCATGCCGCTGGAGGCTAGCGGTAGCTTGCTAGCTAGCTCCGTAAATGAAGCGGCATTGACCGCTGCATCCCGCTTCTCCGGACTCAGTGGACTGGATATACTCTCTATGAGACCAGCAGAGAGGACTTTGGACCTGAGCAGCGCCGGAAATGACTTTGCTGAGCGCGAGGCCCATAAGATGAGCTTCTAATGAGTGAGTACAGCTTCTCTTTGTTATAAAGTGGGATTTAAATCTATGGCAATGTACTTGTTGGAAAAATGATTGTGTGATATAGGTGCCACATCCATTCATTAATGCTGTGTTTTTGTAAGGCATATAATGAGCTGTGTGTTTCTTGATGGTTATGTACGGTGGCCCTGAAGTGTTGTGTTTTGTGATTTGCTGTTGTGTTTTCTTATTTGCTGCTGTGTTTTCTGATTTGCTGTTGTGTTTTGTGATTTGCTGTTGTGTTTTCTGATTTGCTGCTGTGTTTTCTGATTTGCTGTTGTGTTTTCTTATTTGCTGTTGTGTTTTCTTATTTGCTGTTGTGTTTTGCGATTTGCTGTTTTGCGTTTTGCACTTCAGGGCCACCGTAGTTATGCTTATGGACATACTGTGCAAGATATCTTTGTGTAGCTTTGTTAGTGTCGGCTATATTTGAATGTTTGATAGTTTGGAGACATCATCAGGATGTTAGATAAGTGTTGATATGGAGCTATGGCTGCTGTCCAGGATGAGTGTGTGGCCAGTCACCTGTAATGTTAGCCTACATGGTGACCATAGCAGTTCTCTCGAGTGGCTATGCATGTGTGTGTCCAAGCGTGTGTGCTCGTGCGCTTGTGTTTAGGGCGGGGATGGGGGCACAAAAAAAACATTTGCACCTGGCCTATCACCTGTTTCTTGAGGTTTATTTGTATTACTATTTTTCAGTGGCGTCTCTGGCATGAAAAGTTGAGTGGGGCACAAGAGTGGGCACTTTACATCCACAAGCCTACACAATAAATTCTAATTCAATTCAAGAACACAATTGCTGTAAATGACAACTGAGAGAGGGAACCAAAGACACAGGAGATAAGGACCAGATCACAGTGCTTTATTGAACTATATATACTGGAGGCTAAGGGTGGAGGGGTGAAGCCGGAGAAGACTGAGGCCAGGGGGGGTCAGCTGTGCGGGGAGCTGTGAGGGGAGCCAGGGGACGAGAGAGGCAGGATGGGGGGCCGAAGGGGCAAGGCTGGGCGGCGAGGAGGCAGGCCAGGAGCAGGTCCAGCTGGCACGAGCAGGGTGCAGGCAATCAAGGACACTCCTGGGCACAGGGCAATAATAATATAAGGATTAATATCACACAAAAGGAAACACAGCATGAGTAAAGAAAAACCTCTGAATGGTTCAAAATAAAAATGCCACTCACCAGTGTTCATTTCTTGAATAGAAAGGATGCACGTCGATCTTTCATCTGGGCAAACTTGTCAATAACCCGTCTGTCAAAGTCCATTAATCCATGAATGAATTCATTTTCAATGGACAACATAGCCAGTGCATTTAATCTCTGCTGCCCCATTGTGTTTCTTGTAAAGGTCTTGATCCTTTTCAGTGTTGAAAAGTTTCTCTCTGACTCAGCTGTGGTCATTGGTGTTGTGATGATGATTTTGATCAGTGACACAGTTTCAGATAATGCATCCTGTAGGTTGTTGTCATAAATCAACTGCAGCAGAGACAGAGTGTTGCCAGCATGCAACTCTGAGTGACTGTACAGGGACTTCAGCTCAGTTTCTAGCTTAACTTTATTTCCAATTGGCCAGATTTTACTTGCTGCTTCAAATTCAGCACATGGAAATGATTTGCTGAACTTACTGAAAAGTGTGCTGTCCACAAGCTGTGCTGCTATAAGGTGATCACTCGTGCAAAATCTCTCCTCCACTTGAGCAACCACGGTATCACAAGCTTCCATCATAACTGCTGCAGTGTTTTTTTTCCTCCGTTTCTTCGGCGCTGCCTCTCTCTCTTGAGCGATGTCATCCACTTTTTCTCTCAGTCGACTCACACTGTCTTTGAAGCTGTCCATAGCACGGTTGACTGTGGTCGCATCGACACTTCGTTTTTGCAGTGTGTTGTACAGAATGTCCACTTCTGGCATAAGCTGATAGAAAAACTGCAAAAACTGTAAAAATGTGTCATCCTCCAGGTACATGGCAAGACCATATGCTTCACGAATGGTAACGCTGTCCCATCCAGGTTCTGTGCGGATATTATCCAGGCACTTCATGATATCTGCACGGTTCTCCCAAACAGCATTCACTGTTCTGCTCTTGAAATTCCACCGAGTGGCTGCTGGCCTCGGGATGCGCCGAGCAGATGTGTCAGAGAGAGCAGCGGTTCTTTTTGGCGAGTTAGAAAAAAATGTAGCAAAGGCGGACAAATCAGCAAAGAATACTTTTAGATCGGAAATTCTTGTTGCGCACACCTGCTGCAAGGTCAGATTTAGCTGGTGTGCGTAGTAATGCACGAATTGCGCGTTTGGGTACTTCTCTCTGATCAGGGTCTGAACACCACGGATGTGCCCACTCATGACTGCTGCACCGTCGTATGTTTGTGCAATTAATTTTTCTCTTAAACTCAATGGCTCGATGGCTTCTTGTATTGCACTAGCAAGACCTGGTGCCGTTTTGTCCCTCACTTCAATGAATCTCCAAAACCTCTCTTTCACTGTTGTTCCAGTCATGTAACGCAGTACAACCACTACCTGCGATTTACACGAGACATCTGTTGTTTCGTCTGCTTGCACAGCCACAAAGGGAGTATCAGACACCTGCTTCACAACTTCTTCCTGATATACAGTAAACATACACTGCAGAAGTTCATTTTGAATAGTCGCTGAGGTCCCTTTGAAGTACGGCTGTGATTCATAATGTCTTTTGAGTCTGGAATCGCCCTCACACATCGTCTCAAAAATGCTACGGAAAATGCCCGGGTTCACTGAAGCAGCTGATTCATCCCGCCCCCGTAAGGCGATTTCGCATTTACCACAGAGTTTAAGGCATGTAATAATTCTTCCCAGCACATACCGGTTTTCCTCCGTGTGTTGATTGTGCAGTTCAATGGCACGTTTATGAGCGGAATCCAACTGTACAGCGATGTTAGCAGTGCCAAGCAAACCCAGTTTCAGGGAATTCTCAACATGTGAGCCACTGCTCTCATGTTTGGCCAGACGTTCAGAAAGATGCTTCAAATTTTTGAATCCGACTGTAGTCCATGTAGTATCTCCTCCGAACAGCAGGCAAGGAAAGCAAAAGAGGGATTTTCTGGTCACACAGGCAGTTAGCCATGTTTTCCTTTTGAACCATTCAGGGTTGAAGGAGCGGGTTTTGTCCTTTCCCGCTTGAACGATGTTAAAATCCACCGGCTGATGCGGTCCCAGACGTTTAATTTCTAATTTTTGCTCAAGTGGCAAAGTGCTAAATTTACCCTTTATCAGAGAATCTACATTATTCATATTGTCGGTTTGCTTTTATTGTCGTTTTGCTCCTGATGAAAACCTAGCTTGCTGCTGCATACTACCAACTGCCAAAACTGAACTGTTGACGTGATTACGTCTTGACGTATGTGATTCCAATATTTTAATTGGATGATTTCGGCCTTGGGGCCACAATAACTGTGCCCCAAGGCCGTCTATTGAGAGCAGTTTTGGACATGCGCACTATGATTTTAGTGGCTCATCACTTAAACAGACGCTCATGGGCCGGCCCTATTTCGAGAAATTAGGCCATTGATCTTGGCTTTGGCAAAGCCTTTGGATTATGCATAAATGTTAAATTTAGTAACATAATCGGTATTTATTGAATATTATTATTCTTGATAAAATATTATTTATAGATTATTACTCTATAAAGAAGACCAATTCTATTCACAATTATTTTGAGCCTGCATAGTGCTCAGCAGCTCCATCTGGTGGGGCCAGGCCCCACTGGCCCCTAATGCAGAGACGTCAGTGCTATTTTTCATATTGATATGAGCTGGAAACAAAAACCATGAAACTTAGCACAATAACTGTAAATGATGTCCATATGCCTCACATGAAATATGAGCCCAGTTGGCCAGATGGTGGAGCTGTAATTAAGGACCAAAAATTACATTTCCAAAAGGCCATGAACTTCACACCATAAGTCTGATTAACCTGATACACATAGTATCCAAGATAATGTGCTCTGCAAGAAAGTCTCTTGGACCATAAAAAGTCCGCCATGATGGATTTTTTGCTGATTTGCATAAACTGAAAAACAACATCAAATTTATACAAGTTTGGTATGAAACCAAATACCATTACAAATGTGATTGGTTCAAAAACATGGCTGCCATCAACCAAGATATCTTAACAAATATTTGGCATCATTCATTAACCATTTCTCCAATCATCATACATTTTGGTACTTAACTTTAATCCACATAATTACATATAAGCTATGATCAAAGAAGAAAGTTTCACTATCACATTAATATTACAATGTGATAACTTAAGGTGGATTCCCCATAATGTACTCTACACTTTCTCGATCTAAGTCTCTGCATCCCCCTCTATCTGATGTATTCATTTTCTTCCAGCTGTTAGTAGATAGAAATGAGGCGCTATCTGTGGTTTAAAACATTTTTGTCCTTCCATGAAAGCTGCTGTGTAAAGAAGGATGAATGAGTCTGTATACTGTACAATCAATCAATCAATCTTTATTTGTATAGCGCCAAATCACAACAAAGTCATCTCAAGGCACTTTACACATAGAGCAGGTTCTAAACTGAACTCTTCAGGTTTTAACTTTAAAGAGACCAAACATTCCCACATGAGCAACAGTGGCGAGAAAAAACTCCCTTTTAACAGGAAGTAACCTCAGAACCAGACTCAGAGTGGGCGGACATCTGCCTCGACCGGTTGGGGTTGAGAGGAGAGGGAGGAAGGATAGAGGAGAGAAAGGAAGGATAGAGGAGAGAAGCACATTGACTGGAATCTGTCATCCGGACGTCTCCAGGCCCAGATTACCTGTGAGACCAGAAAGCACAGACAACTCCGGGGAAGAAGTTTAGCTTATTGAATGCATTAATAGTGCATGAATGTTAATGGATATAGATGGAGAGAGAGAGAGAGAGAGAGAGAGGGAGGAGGAGGGAGGAGCTCAGTGCATCATGGGAGTCCCCCGACAGTCTAAGCCTATAGCAGCATAAGCTAAGAGCTCTAAGAGCCCTGTACATCTTCATCCTTTTTAAACTCTTATCATCTACAGTGGTCAACAGCAGCAGAATCTCGCCTTGTCTCAACCCGAGCACGAAGTAGAACTTAATGAAATGTTTTAGCATTAACGTTTCACATTATAACTTGATATTGATCTTTTTTTTTTTTACTTTTCTGGTGTTGCAGTAATACGCTTCTGTAGGAAATTAAAATCCTTCATTTGCAAGTCTCGGCATTCCCCTCTGTGTGGAAAACTTTCTCCATTATTGAAATACAGTTTGCAAGTTTGCACTTTTTTTTTTTTTTACACGTATTTAGAATTCATCGTCATAGTAACATATTTAATTGAAGGAACTTAAATAGTGAAAACACAAAAAAAGGGAAAAAAAGAGTAAGTGGCAGCAGAGAAGTGGTACCATGATGCCTAGATAGGTAGTAAGAGACAAGAGTCCATTCTCTCTCTCTCTCTCTCTCTCTCTCTCTCTCTCTCTCTCTCTCTCTCTCTCTCTCTCTCTCTCTCTCTCTCTCTCTCTCTCTCTCTCTCTCTCTCTCTCTCTCTCTCTCTCTCTCTCTCTCTCTCTCTCTCTCTGACTCTCTGACTCTCTCTCAGACTAACTCAGTCTAATTGGTGTTTGGCCGTGGCGACTCGGCAGCCAACTGTTCGACCCGCCCTGAGCCCTGATGGAACCAACCTACCAATTAACTTCTTATTATCCTGACAAAGAGAGATGCCTTTCTTTACATTTGTGTGTGTGTGACTTTGAGTGTGAGTGTGTGCGTATCTCAGTGTGAGAAAGGAAGAGAAAAAACAAAAACAAATGTATATCTAAAAAACCCAGTCGACAGAATTTCACAAAAAAATGGTGAGCATGGGGAAAAGTAAAAAGCAAAATCTATAGCAGCATATTGATCGGTGCAAGCTGCCATGGCTTATCACATATTTACTCGTGATTCCTTCCAGCAATCCTGATTAAATTCAATTGAGACGTCCTTCGCTACGTCCTCAACATTCACTCCAAATTTTATTTAAATCCCATGGAGAGAGGTGATGAATGGCGGACCATTGAGAGTGAAGTTATTTAAAAGCCACAGGCCTTGTGATGATGAAACAAGTGTGTGATTGGTCTCGCTCCATCTTTAAACAGAATGAAACTAGCTGAAATGACTATACTCACCTGTGTTGAAGCCTGAAATCTGTTTATTGCTGCTCGTGGCTTTAATTTTTTCTACAATTGAGCCGCTTCTTTTCTGTTGAGTGCCAAAAAAAAGGTTTAAATCCGAGAACTTGCAGCTACATTTTTGAATTGTGCTGTTGATGCAACTCATTGATTTTTACATTTGAATCATATGTAGTAGCAGTATTTTAATCAGTTTTAAGATAGTGTATCTATCGGATATACATAGATTTTCTTTGAATGGTTTCAAGGCCAGTGGGAATCCTGCAACACTGGAGCTGCTTTTGACATACTCTCCCATCAAAAACATCAAACACTCAATCCCCCTGACAGGTGGCTGTTAAAGTTTCTTTTTTTCCTGTCAAAGATGAAACAACTTAACTTTTGATTATCTGGATTCCATGTCACTTACAGTAGACGTCAATGGTGACAAGTTCTCAAATGGTTTTCAAAAAGTGTCAAAACATCTTTAGAAACTTCTCGAAGTGTCAATATCCTTCAGTCATATGTTTGCCATGAATAAAGCAATGCATCCAGTCAAGCTGTCAACTGTAAATAAAATGTATTGCTATCCATTATAACCAACATGATGACTGATATGGGAAATGCCATTTAAATTACATAAATTATTCCTTGCTCCATTAACCCTCCTGTTGTCCTCGAGTCAAGGAAGGAAGGAAGGAAGGAAAGGAGGGAGGGAGGGAGGGAGGGAGGGAGGAAGGAAACGAGGGAGGGAGGAAGGAAGGAAAGGAGGAAAGGAAGGGAGGAAGGAAGGATGAGTAAAGGAGGGAGGAAAAGGGGAAGGGAGGAAGGAAGGAGGGAGGAAAAGGGGAAGGAAGGAGGGAGGAAGGAAGGAAGGAAGGAAGGATGAGTAAAGAAGGAAGGAGGGAGGAAAAGGGGAAGGGAGGAAGGAAGGAGGGAGGAAAAGAGGAAGGAAGGAGGGAGGAAAAGAGGAAGGAAGGAAGGAAGGAAGGACAGAGGAAAGAAGGAAGGTAGGGGGAGGAAAGAAAGAGAGAAGGAGGAAGGAGGGAAGGAAAGAAGGAGGGAGGGAGGGAGGGAAGGAAGGATGAGGAAAGAAGAAGGAGGGAGGGAGAAAGGAAGGGAGGAAGGGAGGGGGGAGGAAAGAGGGAGGGAGGGAAGGAAGAAAGGGGGATAGAGGAAGGAAAAGAGGAAGGGAGGAAAGAGAGAGGAAGGAAGGAAAGAAAGAAGGACAGATGGAAAGAAGGAACAGTCAAAACAGACGGGGTCAATTTGACCCGGGAGGACGACAGGAAGGTTAAAGCACCTCCCAGGCAGAAGCATCAAAAATCATAATCCTCTCATTCATCAGACGCTGAACTCAAATACATAAAATACACAAAGATCGTCTCAGTTGAAAAATGACATGACGCAGAAATGATTCATATGTAGCAGAATTAGGTTTGATGTTAAATGTCATTACTGCTCTGAGCATTCACACCACCTCCAGTAACGACAGGTGATGAAAAGAAAGCTTAAATTAAACATCATCCGTCTGTTTCCATGGCTTTAAATTATGTAAAATGAGGAGATTTGTAATTACATGTAAGCCACAATCAAATAATCTTTTCACGGTGTTGGAATAGGGAAATGAAAATCCTGCATTTGCATCAATTAAAACAGAAAATAAAAAAAAATCATTGCATATCACTCCATTATTGAAATATGGGTTTACATTACTTTACACATATTTAACAGTCACTATACAAACATGTGAGTGCAGGAGCTTAAATAGTAAAACACACAAATACATAAAATAAAACAAACAATATAGAGGAAGTGGCAACTAAGTAACCCTCCTGTTGTCCTCAAGTCGAGGGAGGGAGGAAGGAAGGAAGGAAGGAAGGAAAAAGGAAAGGAAGGAAGGGAAGGAAAGGAAAGGAAAGGAAGGAAGGATGGATGAGGGAAGAAGGAAGGGAGGGGAAAAAGGAAAAGAGGAAGGAAGGACAGAGGAAAGAAGGAAGGAAGGTAGGGGGAGGAAAGAAAGAGAGAAGGAAGAAGGAAGGAAAGGAAAGGAGGGAAGAAGGAAGGAAGGAAAGGAGGGAAGAAGGAAGGGAAGAAGGAAGGATGGATGAGGGAAGAAGGAAGGGAGGGAGAAAGGAAAAGTAGAAGGAAGGACAGAGGAAAGAAGCAAGGAAGGTAGGGGGAGGAAAGAAAGAGAGAAGGAAGAAGAAAGGAAAGGAAAGGAGGGAAGAAGGAAGAAAGGAAAGGAGGGTAGAAGGAGGGAGGGAGGAAAGGATGAGGAAAGAGGGAGGGAGGAAGGAAGAAAGGAAAGGAGGGAAGAAGGAGGGAGGGAGGAAAGGATGAGGAAAGAGGGAGGGAGGGAGGGAGGGAGAAAGGAAAAGCGGAAGGAAGGAAAGAAGGACAGAGGGAGGGAGGAAGGTAGGGGGGAGGAAAGAAAGAGAGAAGTAGGAAGGGAGGAAGGGAAGGAAGGAGGGAGGGAAGGATGATTGCAGGAACTTAAATAGTAAAACACACAAATACATACAGTAAACTAAACAATATAGAGTAAATGGCAGCAGAGTCACCTACTACCAGTCTTCACTACCATCTTCATCATCCTCTCCCTCCAGCATCTTCATCAGACCACCTCTGGTTTCTCTCCGTCTCTCGCTCAGACTAACTCAGTCTAATTGGTGTTTGGCCGACTCGGCAGCCAACGGTTCGACCCGCCCTTAACCCCCGATGGGACCAACCTACCAATTAACTTCTTATTATCCTGACAAAGAGATGCCATTCTTTAGGTGTGTGTGTGTATGTGTGTGTGTGTGTGTGTGTGTGTGTGTGTGTGTGTGTGTGTGTGTGTGTGTGTGTGTGTGTGTGTGTGTGTGTGTGTGTGTGTGTGTGTGTGTGTGTGTGTGTGTGTGTGTGTGTGTGTGTGTGTGTGTGAGTGAGAGTGTGAATCTGATAAAGGAAGAGAGGAAACCTGAGTGTACTTTCATTCAATTATGTGAGTATTTGGTGTTTATTGTCCATACTGTATAAGAAGGTGGTGAATAGTTGGTTATCATATTGACTTGTTTAATTTATGAGGTTTAATGATAGTACATTATTATTATTACTGTACTGTGGATAATAATGGTATGACATTTTATATTGTATCATGCTAACATTACTTGGTATTACTACTGTTTAGGGCTGTCAAACGATTAATTTTTTAAATCAAGATTAATCACATAATTTCTATAGTTAATCATGATTAATCACGTTTTGAACTGCATGTTTAAAATCCTGTTATTTTACATTTCAAGGCAGTTTTAAGCCCATAATGTAAAGCATTTCTTACCAGAGTGTCTTAACTGGGAATCAATCACGGCTCTGCTGCGACTCCAACACTCCAAAATGGTCCTTTGGTGGAGCTGAGGCTCGCTTGGCTGCACCTGGGTGTTTAGCGTGGAGGTGCTAACTCAAACTGGACGTACTCCGGTGGTAGTTAAACTCCGTTTGACACAGGTTGCATTTTACTTTTGACATGTCAACCGAACCGTCTCCAAGTTTTTTAAAGTTAAACAAGCCGTTCAAAAGTCCAGTAGCTCTCTTACTTTCCATCAGCGCGGTAGGTTTACTGCAGGAGGCCACTTCAAAGCATAGCGCTACAGCTAGAGGAGCCGTCTACGGGGGAGTAGAAGGGACAAAAAGACTTGCAAAATTAAAATGTGATTAAATTAATGCGTTATGGATTGCATTAATCTAATCGCGATTAATGTGTTAACGCTGACAATCCTACTACTGTTATTACTCTAATTATTCTTACTATTGTAATTATTATTCATATTAATATAATTATGATTGGCATTACATTATATGCTTTGTGGTATTTATTTAGTGTGGGTACTGTGGGTTTACAGGAATGATGTGTGGGTTGGTTGGTAATTGAGAGCCTCATGCATGCTGTATGTAATTGTGATTGTGTTGTTGTGTTGTAATATATGTTTTATGTTGGACCCCCTTGAAAAAGATTTGGAAATAATGACTTTCAATGTTAATCCTTTTATTTATTGGTGATTTTCCATGATATTAGATTCACACCCGTCCTACCTGTGCTTCCTGTGAGCCAAAATGACCCTTCAACCATGAACACTGGTGCCCAATTAATTAAATTAACAACAAAGTTTTCTGAGATTTTAAAAATTATACTTTATTCCTGTCAACCAACAAGTTAGTGAACTAATCCAGAATGATAAATAATTATGTTTGAATCAAATTGGATGTATTCATTAATTAATATCATTACATAGCAATAATCTTCTATATTTTTGCCATCTTTTCACAGTAAAATGGTCATGTAGTTCACAACAATTAAAAAATAAAAATCCATTTAAAAAAAGATGTTTTTATTCCAAAATAGGTAGGAAATCAAAAAAATAAAAAAAGGCTATAGAACAAGTGGAGAACTAGCAATTTGCCCCATATAGTAGTCAAATTAATTATGTACAACAAAATATAGCAATAAATCCAACAGCAATAAGTTCCCTTCGTTGTCACTGATCACCAAAACAAAGAGAGAAACCGAGGTGCAGTGTTGCGCCACATTCACGACAGGAAACACTCAATTTAAAAAAGCAATATGATGTTTGAATAACAGATGGGATGAAAGAGATCACACACCTGTTGATGCCACCTCTAGGGAGACGAAACCTCTGCGCTGCTTTGATGGCAGTGTGTTCATATGAGAAAGTGGGTGTCTTCTGTGAGTATCAGAGTATCTGTGTGAGTTTGTGTAAATCAACCGGTCAACAGACGCTATCAGATCTTCTCTCCGAGGTCATGATCCTTTCATCTCTATTTTCTCACTCTTTCTTTCCTCCCACCTGTCTTCCATCATTTTCCCCCGAAGGAAACATTGCTGTATTTTTTTTCTGTTGGAGCAGCTGACACACTAAGGAAACCATCTCTTCAAGGTTGGTATAGTGATAATTATTTGCTCTACTTCTACATCTGGAGCTCCTGTGTGATTGTGTGTGATGTACAGTGGTTATTAATGCTGTAAATGAAATCAGCTGTTTTGTACCTTTTTAAAGTCAGTGTAAAGTAAGAATAAATATGTGTTCTGAGTTTGACATACCACAGAAAAGTGTGTTGTTAACCACCCTGCCAAATTTGAAAGATTAAAAAAATCGCCAAATATATGAAATTAGGCTTCAAAGTTGTGTAAAAATCAGCCTCTTTCTCTGCTGCCAAACGCTGTGGGCGTGGCCTCCGAGTCCGATGAAACCCCGCCCCCTACCAAGTGTCACCTGTCAATCAAAGTCACCACCTCTACCAGAAACATGGACGCTACATCTGAGAGCTTTCTGCTGCTAACTCAGCTGCTAGCTCGGCGGCTAACTCAGAGCAGCCAGGAGATAAAACAAAGACAGCGACTGATATTTTACTGACTGCATAAATCTAATCTGTGCTTTGTTTATCAATTTGAATTTTTTCAGTCCCTCTCTATTTCTGCAGGTCTTTATTAATTTTAATTTTGTCCATCGTTCTCCATCTGCCCTGTTGAATCAGTGTATCTATCTACCTTTATGTTTTTTCTTTATTTCAGCTTTGTGCCTTTTTAATCGGTTTCATCCTGCTTTTTTTCTTCCTGCCCATGCATCATTGTCTCTGTTCCTCTTTCTCCTTCTCATCCCTCTCTCTGTCTTTCCTTTTTACATCTGTCTCTCTACCCATCTTTGACCTCTGCATGTCCGTCTCCATTAGTTTTCTTCCAGGCTTTTCTTTCTTCATCTCATAAACTCGCCTCATCTTTTCGTTCCCTTCAGAGCTGACCTGACAGCTTAGTTCCTCGGCGTCTCAATATTTCCTCTCTCCACTTCTATCAAAATCTCTTCGCTCTTCCTTTCCTTATTATTGTCCCCCCCTCTTTTTCTTTTCTGTCCTCCCTGCATCTCTGAACTCCCATCATCATCAACGCATCTCATTTTGTAGGTTTATACCCCCTTGTTCACATTTACTGATTATTTCTTCACAGGGGATTCAAGTATCGGCACTGGAATATTATTCATCTAACCTTCACAACTACAACATCAAATTGTTAAGTGTTAACAGATTCCACCACCTACAAACATGATGACCTTTCTATTAGATTTGCTGTTGCGTTCCTTGTTATCATGTAGTGTACGATCACTTAAAATTATGTTTACTTCAGAACGACCGCAGCACAAGAAAATGACATTGATAGATTTTCTGTCATGCTTGCAGACGTAGCGGCACTGTGAAAGCACTCAGAGGACTGCTTAAACAACAGGCAAGAAAAAAAGGTGATGTTTGGATCAGGAAACTAAAGGATAAAAGCTTCTCCTTGTCAAAACCAGATTTAAAAGCCTTTATTAAATGTCTCATCTCTGTGAACAAACTGTTATGGCATTTATTATTGTTCGGATCAGTGCTTGAACTTGGACACTAGCCAAGGTGTCAGCGCTTTCTATGCATCAGCTGTATCTCTTAATTGTATTTCCCATTACATCCATACTATCCTCTGCATGTATATATATATATATAGGAAATTGTTTTGATGACCTAAGTTTAGTACACCAACCCCAGCACAAGACTGGGTTGGAGTGATGCCTTCAGGCAAGCGAGAGAATATTAATCTAAGCCATAGGTTCCTGTAGATTTTCCTCTCTGTGGATTTCCCCTTGATCTGCTGAGATGTGAATATATCAGTGGATGCTGGATGTAAAGGATGCCACAGCATGAAGCAGATATTGTGGAAGTAAAGCTGCATGTTTAATTTACTGGAAGAAACAGTGATGTGATCTGTGCCAACAAAGCTGAATTTCATCTTTTTTGACTGAGTGGTAAAAATGACGATAACAGTACCAATGAAAATACCCTTGAAGTGATACTGATACCAACTCCATTCCACATTTTGTGCACTTGCTTTTATCCGGTGTAACAGGCGTGCAGTGAAGCCACACTTTAGAGCAGAGGTGTCAAACTCATTTTCATTCAAGGGCCACATACAGCCCAATTTGATCTCATGTGGGCCGGACCATTAAAAAGACGGAAGGAATGAGGGAAGAAGGGAAGGATAAAAGAAAGAAAGAAGGAATGAAAAGAAGACAGGAAGGAAAGATGGAAGGAACGAAGGAAGGAAAGAAGGAAAAGAGGAAGGAAGGGAGGTAGGTATGCAGGAAGGAAGGAAAAAAGAAAAAAAGGGAGAAAGGACAGATGGAAGGAAGGAAGGAAGGACAGTGGGCCGGATTGGATCCCTCAGCGGGCCGGTTCTGGCCCACGGCATCATGTTTGACACCCCTTCTTTAGAGTATTTAGGTGGCATCTTGTCTGCTGAACAGCGTAGCACGCTAACTCAAATTCACCTGAAGTGTATTTTAATAATAGGTAGATTCTTGATGTGTTGATGAAGAAGGAAAAGCTCCACCTTCTAAACAAATAGTCAGTCAAGAAAACACAGGCCTGACCCATCATTTATGACTAGCTTTAACAAATGGACAGTCTGGAGAAATAGCCCCGTCCTTTATGGTTAACCTTAACCTTTAACCTACACAACATCGCCAGCGTTGCTAAGGAGTAACGTTAAAGTAATGTAACTAGTAGTGTAATTACTTTCCACAGCGAGTAATGGTGATGGAGGAGTCTGCCATTCCCTCCTCTGTAAGCTAACAATCTTCACAGTGCCCTGCTGTTGCACTTGTGCAGCATGAAATTAAAATGCGGTTGCAATTTTAATTGACTTGACTTCTCTATTACAACAGTTGGAGGTTATTTGGCTCCACTTTGAAGAGACAAGCCAGTTGCTCTTCTGTTGTATTTTATGACAATGTAGAAGTGTTTGCTGTGGTAGTAAACTGCAATTGATAGTGTTTCCACATCAACAAGGGCGAGACATTTTAACCCTCCTGCTGTCCTCAAGTCAGGGAAAGGAAGGAAGGGAGGAAGAAGGAAGGAAAGGAGGGAGAAGGGAAGGAAAGGAGGGAGAGGAGGGAGAAGGGAAGGAAAGTAGGGAGGGAGGAAAGAAGGAAGGTAGGGAGGGAGGAAAGAAGGAAGGTAAGGAGGGAGGGAGAAAGGAAGGAAAGGAGGGAGAAGGGAAGGAAAGGAGGGAGAGGAGGGAGAAGGGAAGGAAAGGAGGGAGAGGAGGGAGAAAGGAAGGAAGAAGGAAGGAAAGGAGGGAGGGAGAAAGGGAAGGAGAAAGGAAGGAAGGGGGGAAGAAGAAAAAGAAAGAAGAAGGAAGGAAGGAAGAAAGGAAGGAAAGGAGGGAGGGAGGAAGGAAGGAAGGAAAGAAAGCAGGAACAGTCAAAACAGACGGGTCAATTTGACCAGGGAGGACGATACAAAGGTGCAATTGATGTTACCACCAGTAGCTACAGGTGTTTCCACATCAACCAGGGCGAGACATTTTAAGGATTACACCTTGTACAACATATCCCTAATCCATAGATACACACACTGACACTAAAAACACTAAGAATAGGATCGGATTACAGACTCAATCACCTCTCATAGCAAGAAGGTCCTGCTTCTGTCCGTGTCGAGGTTTGCATGTTATTTGTCTGCAAGTGTTTCCTCTGTGATTACACCACTGTGCTGCTCTCCTCTTCTTTAATAATTAACAGCACAGCAGGCCTCACCACTTGCTTGACAAGATGCTAGGCCTTGTGTAACCTTCCCTCTCCTGGATTTGATCATTCCCCAGAGCAGAGAGAGAGAGGGGGCGTTGTGTATGAGGGTGATAGTATATCTACTGATTATTGGGTGTCTAGTAGGGTAATAATGGGAGTGGCAGCATCCACAGTGGCTAAATAGTGATGGATGAATAGGTAATAAAATGCATCAATTATTAATGGACTCCCTTGTTATTAATCATCTGTGAGGCCATGGGTTTGCCTCTTTGTGTGTATTATATGTGTGTGTGTGTGTGTGCGTGTGTGTGTGTGTGTGTGTGTGTGTTTCACTGAGGGAGGGCTCCTTTCATGAATAATGAACATTCAATTCTCACCTCAACCAGAGATTTCACACCTTTCAAGGGAGAGGTGTGTGTGTGTGTGTGTGTGTGTGTATTGTATGAGAAAGACAGATAAAAATGAGATATGTTGGGTGTGAGTGAGAGAGAGAGAGAGAGAGAGAGAGAACATGTTATAGAGAGAAAAAAATGCATACAAATGTAATCAGTCTTGGTCAGTTATTATCCATTTGTATATGTGCATGCATGTTTGTGCAGAGCCTCTAACTATGTGCCTCTCTGAAGTATTGCATTATTCACATGGAGGGTAAGAGGCAGGATGAGCTGTTACCTACATCGTGCTTTTGCGATTATGTTTGGATTTGCGTCAGGATGATGGATTCCCAAATGAAGAAGCGTCTTCTCTTCATTTCATCTTGTTTCTCCTTCCTGTGGAGGGAAAGGCAAACGCTGGAGCCCATTATGGAATCAGCCACTGCTGTTTAGAGCCTGTCGGAGGCTCCAAGAACATAACTATTATGTAATGTCCTTCCTTATTTCTTTGTACACCATTGCTTTTTTCCCCCCCTGCTGCTATTTTGTTTTAACTTTGTATTTTTAATTGATATTTGTTATAAATAAAAACTCCAATTGGGACTGAAACAATGTAATCGACCTAGTTGTCATATTATTACATTCTGTGCATGGACTGAAATTCAGTTAATTTATTGCTAAATGAGTTTTTGTTGTGTTTTATCTTTTCTAAATATAAACAATTACGGTACTGGTTCCAACTTCTTAAACTGTGATGATTTGCTGCTTTTCGCTATTTTATATCAGTGTAAATTAAGTATTTTCTGGTTTTGGAATGTAAGTTGGGCAATTCATTTCTTAATAACTCTTTAAGCTTTACAGTCTCTTGGTTGAAATGTAGTAAAAAACCAGGCGGGGAGTTCTGGTCCTCTGAAATGAGGCCAACGCGGAAGTAACTTAGAGCTGCATTCTATCAAAAGGCCACCAGGGGGCGACCGTCTCTATACAAGTCAATGGAGAATTCACCAACTTCTCACTTGATTTCTAACCGCAGTAAACGTTTTCAAAATGTGTTTATGGTCTCAATCGCTAGTTTAAAGCCTTCTTCAATGCAGTATGATGTTCATTTGATGTTCGTTCTCCCTGATTTTATATTTGACGATAAAGCAGGGTATGCTTTATATAGCCCATTATAATATATTCTTCCCCAAGAGGCTCTCTGCATTATGTGGCAGACTTGAAGGGTTGAAAGTAAACAATTAATGTCAAATTGTAACCAGGCGGGGAGTTCTGGTCCTCTGAAATGAGGCCAACGTGGAAGTAACTTAGAACTGCATTCTATCAAAAGGCCACCAGGGGGCGACCGTCTCTATACAAGTCAATGGAGAATTCACCAACTTCTCACTTGATTTCTAACCTCAGTAAACGTTTTCAAAATGTGTTTATGGTCTCAATCGCTAGTTTAAAGCCTTCTTCAATGCAGTATGATGTTCATTTGTTACATTTTGGCCTCCCTGATTTTATATTTGACGATAAAGCAGGGTATGCATTAGGGCGTGGCTACGTCCTGATTGACAGGTTGATTGCCCAATGTCCTCGAGATCCAGCCCTCGCAACCTATCATATTGATGTTACTTCAAGGCCATTATGACAGTCAGACGTCCAGCTAAAAGTACCAAACAATTTAAATTGAATCTGACAAGGCAAGGGGGTCATTTCAATCCCCTCAGGTTTGAAATCTGCTGTTTCACACCACTTATGACTTTTGCACTGAAGCAGCAACAGCATTATTTCTAGATCACATTATACGATTGATAATCTCTGTGGGTGAACTTGATTTTTCTAGCAGCAGTGAAAGCAATATGATTCAGAAGGTGGAAAATTACACAAAAGCAAGGACACAAATGAAATAAGCAGAAAAATAGATGGTGGAATTTGGGAATGCGGTGCCATGGAAAATAGAGAAAATAGTAGAAAATGGTGAAAAAAGATGTTGCAGCTGATGTAACAATATTACAGAGCCACTTGAAAACATGTTTTACTGGCTTTGTTGTGCTTTCTGTTGACTCAGCATGGCACATTATCAATGTCAGTCCTCTGAATTACTACAGTCACCAAGGAAATCACCTAAAAAGAAAATCTTCAGAAAGACGCTCTATGTATCTCATTACTACTAAAATACAAATTGAGTTGGATTTTTTCTTTTCCAATTGCAGATATTTGCAGATTCTAATAATACATGCAATATAATAGTGTATTTTCTCTCTCTAATAGACATCACAAAGCATACTGGGTTAATACAAGGAACAGAACGTGTGTTTTGAAACCAGCCCTTATGGGACTTAAACAACATCACCTCCTAATTAAAACCAGCTTATTTGAGCAGCTTCTTACAGCTGCACTGTGTGTGGTGCACTAACACATAAACATCTAATATCCTGCACCGTATAGTCACTGGAGAATGCCAACATAACCTAACCTCCAAGCATCCACCATTAGCCACCACATTAACCATTAACCCCATGCTGAAGATATCTGAAGCAACTCCGCCTGCAGCATTTGGTTGTTAAGTGGGAATAATGGGCCTCCACATAATCAAAAGATTAACTTGATTTGAATGAGTGGTTTCATTCAGTAGAAAAATATAGACTGTAGTAACAAAAACATAAAAAATTGATTAGCTTGATTGTTCTAAACACTCCGCTGCACAGGAAGCAAGTGCAATGTGGAATATTAGATAAAACACTCATTATTAATAGATTTCGGCACTGTGTCTGCTGAACATACAAACACGTCTCAAGACACCATCATGACTGAAAGGAAGTCTGTTTGTATTTTTTTTTTTTTTTTTTTTTTTTTTCAGATGGAATTTACTGAACATTGCATCAGTATTGCAGGAGCTGCTTTGAATGAAATCCAATGTTTCCTCATGAAGTTGCTCTATGTCTGTTAGCTCCATTATTAAAAAAATAAATAAAAGTCTGGCACTTTAATCTTTAAAAACAATCAATCCTGGAATATAAAGCTATAAATGAGTACAAACTCTTGTGGTAATGACTGAGGGAGATCATTTCAAAATAGTTTACAGTTCACAGTCATGTTCAGTTCCTGTGAATTAAAACTTATTTTAATTGATATAACAGTATTTGGCTGTTCTTGAGCTTCATATTCACAGAGAAGAACAAATCCCCCTGGGTATTTTGCTATAATAAATAATGTACATTAAACAGTGCACCAGCTACACCTCTTTAAATAATCTCTGAGCTCTTAACTCTGCCTAACAATAGAGACTCATAACAGTCAGATGATTTCTCTTTTTTTTTCTTTTATTCTTGAACACCCGAGCCTAATTAGCCACCGATCCAAAGTGAGAACAGGTTTATTCTTGTTGTCATAAGAAGTTACTTATGGAGTCACCTAAAAAAAAAAAAGAAAAAGAAAAGAAAGAAAAATCAATGTTACACAAGGAATCTCACACACTTCTAATACCACCGAGAGGACTGATATCGGATTCTGTGACTTGGTGAATAATTGCTCATTTTACAGCAGAATTAGTTTGATAACCTATTTTCACAGTGCTTAGAATAATAAAGCTTGAAGTACTCTCCTAGATCTAACTCTGCTTCAACAACTACAGAGATTCAGGTGATGCTGACTAATTGGGCTGAAGCTTTTCCCGTGATTTTAAAATTATTCTGTGTTTTTCTTCATCTCTAAGAATGTAGACACTGTATGCAATATATGGGTCAATACCTGGTCTGCTGCTCTTAAAGGTGTAGTAAACGATTCAGCAGATGAATACACTACAATGCTCCAGGCAATCAGAAACAGGGAGGGACGGACGGAGGACCGGAGACTGAAGGCGGACGCTGATCTGCCAGAAAGGTGAGTGACATCAGCGCTGCTTCACATAAACATACACATAAACTGCTGACATTCAGCTCACTGTCTAGTTAGTCAGGATGTTGTTGTTGTTACAGCTATTTGACGCTCTGCACGTTAGCTTCGCAGCTAACGTTACCAGCGTGCTAACGTAACCTACAACATAGCTGCTGTGTAGCTGCTCGCTGTGTATCTGGTGTTTGTTCACTGCTTTCAAAGTGTTTACAGTCATGAAGACATATAAACACAGGTTTGCTATCACAATAATCTCACATGAGATTGAAAGGTGGTCTGGTGTTAGCCAGGCTAGCCACCTGTACTATCAGAGCAATAAATGCTGCAATAAATCAAACTGAAGCTTGGTGCAGTGGTTACGTCCGTCACCATGACAATGCTCGTCTATGAACTAAGGGGTTGGAGCCTCAGGAGGAGCACAAAATGGGGGGGGGGGGGGGGCTGCTTTGGTTTTCACTCAAATTTCAACAACTTTTCTCCTCGTTTTCCCCCACATTGCTTACTAAACTTTTTAAATGTGCACTGCTGCCTCTTGGACACATAAAAAAACAAAAGTGGAGCTGCTCAACGTGTGGACTTTGTGGTCATCTCCGAGCACGCTGGCTATCTTGGCTCATTTACTGTATGTGCAGCAGCGAAAAGGGCGAAAGGTGAAGAAGAATATAGATTTGAGGGTGTGATGATTAATAAGTATATTTTACACACATTTGCTCAAACTGAAAGAAGGAAATCACATTTTTGTCTCGGAGGAACGAAGCATTGTGATGTAGATACAAAACAACATACATCTGCAGCCAGAGGCAGATGTTTTAACTTTTAATAACAGCTCAAAGATGACATAAATAAATGATTAAAAATGTTGATGAAGCCATTTATACGATCACATCAATCTAGCACTATTTTGTTATGAATGATTTTGTATTTCACGTTGTAAATAATAACATTATGTTATAATTGATGTGACAGAAGTGTTTCTGCTGTGATGCATTTGAGGAATAAAGCACGAGACAGCATGTTTTAATAAAAATACAATTGGTAAGAAGGCAGTGGCACACATGATGGATGAGTTATACCGATCAGTCTGATGTGTGTGGAGGTTTCTGCTCTGGTTATTTTGAATCAGCCTGGTGTCATTTGCATGTGATTTAATCAAAGTAAAAGCAGTGGACAGCCGTCAGTAATGGCACTGTGGTCTTCTTAAATCATGCTGTAAATTGATCAACATATATTGTCCTGCTAGATTCAGATATATAGAGATTAAGATTTAATGAACTGAAGAAAAAGAGCTTCATACAAAGTTACGTGGCTACAGGCAACCGATGCTGTAAGATTATCCCATGTTGATTTCTGGATAAATTCAAACTGCTTTTACCACTAAATATTTTTTTTTTATTGAATGGAAAGTGTTTTATTGAAATAGTTTATTCAGATTTTAGGCATCATTCTGTTATTATTGCACGTTTGCTTCAAGTAAGATGCCAGCAAAGTTACATGATTTTAAGACACCTTCATTTGAATAAGCATCCCTCAATAATTGCACCATGCACACAAGCCCGGAAAATATAAGCATTGCACTTCCTGTGTTAGTCATCGTGCACATAGTTATACCTCTTCTGGTACCATAAAGACTTAATCCCTGTCAAATCAAAGGTCCAATAATCCTGCAGCAGGACAAAATATTACACAGGCTACAAATCTCGGTTTCATCATTGATTTGGATCTAACATTGCAGAGCTATTTCACCAACATCCCAAAAACTTTCCTTTATCATTTGAAGAATGTATCCAGAGTAAGAGGCAGATGCAGAAACATATATTTGGACTACAGCAAAGCCCTCCTCACTGGTCTACATAAAAAGACTTAAGGCGGACTGCAGCTAATCCACAGCGCCACTACCAAACAAGAACACATTTGAGCACATTGCACCTGATCTCTGCTGTGGCTCCAAATTACTTTCGGAAAACAAAATATTACTCATTGTCTATAATAAAAACATAAACCACCTTGCTCCACAGTACCTCCTGTTTATTCAATATGTAACCGATGAGACCTTTCCGGTTCAGGCCGCATTTCTTCAGAGGTACATTTTGTTTTGTTTCGGTCACAGCAACTGCCTTCTGTCGCCTCAGCATGAACATCCCAGGAGATCAGCAGTTTCTGAGATACTCAACCCACATTGTCTGGCACCGGCAATCATCGCCTGTCTTGGTGATATAATTCGCTTTTGTTTAGAATTCAGCCTTTGTATCGGCCCATGAACTTGCTACCTCACTTGTTCTAACATGTCTAAGAGCCTTGTCTCTAATGAGTTGTCCAGTTCAGGCTTTTTACATTTGTATTCGAGAGCATGGCCTCTGTATGAAGAGTTCATCGATCCCTCTGCAAAGAAGAAGAGAGTCGTGCGGTAGGAGGCCATTAAAGTGTCTCTCGATTCACTTTGTAAATCAATGGGACACACATAGCAGAGAGAGAGATGAAAACATTTCATGGAAACTAATCAGGGTACAAGTAAGAGATGCATAGCCTGTGTGTGTGTGTGTGTGTGTGTGTGTGTGTGTCTGAAAACTACAGCTTCTGGCCGCCACAATAGCTTGAGGATAATCTATAATGAAAAAAGAATTGGTCATGTGGAGAAAATGGATTTTCCACCACACAGTTACATTGTAATGGCTACTACTGCAAGGTATACCTTTATGTCGGTGGGTGTGCTGTTTGTAATTGCATGCATGCGAGGTTAAGATGAATGTATGCCAACGTGTGCCTGTGTACATTATGTGTGTAAGTCTCTATATTCCTAATTGCATGTATCAGTCTGTTTAAATGTACAAATGTGTGATTTATAGGTGCGTGGGCTCAAACGTGTACAGTATACGTCTGATCATATATGAGTAGGTGTGTACAAGCACAAGAAAAGGTAATTGCCTCTCGCTTAATTCCGCCCTCCATCCGTCCATATAGGAGCTCCATCCAACAGAAGAAAAAGGCAAGCTGGTTGAGAAGAGTTGTTTGTCAGCCGTGTTGAGACATTTCTAATTGGATTTCCTTGGCAGCACTCTGGGATGGCAGTGAACGGAGTTTGGATAGAATGAAAGAAAAAAAATGAAAAATGACAAAAGTTACTATAATGTTCTTGAGGTTTTGTCCCCTGTTGTTTGATTTGACCCTATTTAAATTTAAAGACTGTGTAAAGTGAATTCAGACATTTTCTTCTAAACACATTAAATAAGTCATAAATGTATTTCTAAAAACACCTAAAAAAGGTGTAAAAAGCATTTCAACCATTTAGATTTGAATTGTGGAGCTAGGCTTCACAAACTGTGTTTCAAGATTTCTGTGTTTAGGATTTAGTGGGCGGGTCTGAAAAAACACTGGTGCGCCCCTGCTGCTGTAGAGTTATAACTACATTCAGCACACACTACTACTACTACAGTCTACAGTTAGCCAGTTAGCTGAGTTAGCCGCCGAGCTAGCAGCAGAAAGCTCTCAAACATAGCGTCCATGTTTCTGGTAGAGGTGGTGACTTTGATTGACAGGTGACACTTGGTAGGGGGCGGGGCTTCAGCGTTTGGGAGCAGAGAAAGAGGCTGATTTTTACACAACTTTGAAGTCTAATTTCATATATTTGGCGATTTTTTTAATCATTCAAATTTGGCAGGGTGGTTAACAACACACTTTTCTGTGGTATGTCAAACTCAGAACACATATTTATTCTTACTTTACACAGACTTTAAATAAAAGACCACAAGCAAGGGGGAAAAAGGCACTATTATGTGATTTGTTTTTTTGCTGTATACTTCAAACCAAATTCGGAGGTGATGAAGGATGTTGCTTGAAACGTCAATCAGATCAACATGAGAAACAAATACTTGCTAATCACGTTCAATATGAGTGATTCTAAATGGCAATCAAGATCCAGCGCTCTCATTCAACCCATCTAATCAGGGGCTCATTTACATTTTAGACCCGAGGTGAATACTGTATGCATCTTATCTGATAGAATAACAACCTGGTACCTAGGCTTTGATAACCTGCATAAGCATTTGATGGACTTGGACTCTTACTGCAGCTATGTGTGTTTTATGTTTTTGAAGCTAGCTGACGTGCATCTCCTCAAAAATATAATATAACAGCAAATTAGGGAAACCGTTGCTATATCACACGGGGGCTGTGAGAACTGATGGCGGTGAAGATTGGTGATTCATTTCTGTGACATTTTTATTGCAATCTGGGAGCTCCATCATAATAAATTAAACAACATAAATATAATAGTTCACCTTGTTTTACCTTCCCACCATCACTTGTGTCACAAAGTAGAAAAAATCTAAACACAGTAATGTAATAAAAGCACAATAATGCCTGATGATGCATGTATCTAGTGTTGTGGGAATGCTATGAATGGGAGAAAGCCAAGTTCATTTATCTCATTTAAGTCACTTCAATATGAATTTTTTGATTATATTTCATAGGGAACGGAGTAACTCACTGACTACAACAATCAACTTTTCCTCCATTTAGTTTAACCCTCCTGTCGTCCTCCCGGGTCAAATTGACCCTGTCTCTTTTGACTGTTCCTTCTTTCCTTCCTTCTTCCCTTTTTCTTTAATTTTTCCTTCCTCCTTCCCCTCCTCCCCTTTTTCTTTGCTCCCTCCAGCTTCCATCCCTCCTTGCTTCCTTCCTCCCTCTCTCCTTACTCCTTTCTTTCCTTCATCCTTTCCTTCCTCCCTTCCTTGTCTCCTAAATTCCTTCCTCTTTTCGGCCTTACTCCTTTCCTTCCTTCCTTCCTTCCTTCCGTCCGTCCTTCCTTCCTTCCTCCTTTCCTACCTCCCTCCCTCCTTACTCCTTCCCTTCCTTCTCTCCTAAATTCCTTCCTCTTTTCCTCCTTCCTCCTTTCCTTCCTTCCTCCTGTCCTTCCTTCTGTCTTTCCTTGACCTGAGGACAACAGGAGGGTTAAAGTAGTTTTGCATGGTTCAGATAGATAGCAATCAACACTAATGCTCACTAACAGTCTCATCATCTGACAGGAAGTGCTATTGCTGCTGGACTGTCTTGGTTAGGGAGAAGGTGTTTAGGGTCAAAGGTCAGATGACGATTCCTCAAATCTACAGTGATCCCTCTTTGTTTTAGGATGTTTGGGAACCGGCTGTTGGTGTGTCACACCAGTTCTACAAATTGCTTTACTTCTTTCTCTATAATTGAATTCATGACTGTCGCCTGATGAAGCGCACCACCTTTTGTGTCATCCACAAAATTGATAATATTGTCGTACTTTGTTTCACACAGCGGGTTCATCAGGTTGAACAGCAATGGACTCAGGACATAGCTCTGCAGGGCTCCAGACAGTGCTCAGTGTGATGGTTATGGAAATGTGTTTACCAGCCTGTACTGACTGCTAATATGCAATTGTATTAATGGCTTCAATATTTTAGTTTTTGTTAAACACATAATCTGCCTTTTACTTCAGATTGCTGTTGCTATCTTCATGCTGTGCCACTCTGCACCATTCACGCAATGATATCATTTCCTGAAAAAGCGGTCTCCATTTCGAGAGCTATTTCCACTCATGCGTCACTGTGATCGGCACAGGTCTTTCAGAGCGATGAGACTAGTTACGTGACCGGCTGAGAATGTATTTATCAATCACCACACCCTCTTATATTCCACTTAGCTCTGTCCCTCTGCACTTTGCTCTACTGCACGTATAGCAGATGTGCTCAGAGACACCCACACAGTCTTTATATGCAAAAAACTTCTGCTCAGTGCTTCCACAATTCACTATACGATCTCTCTATCTCTATCTCTCTCACTAGACCTTATAAAATCCCTCAAATGTTTCTCTTTTCATTTACGACTCAGGTCAATGCCCAAGCTGAAGCCGAAGGGCAGACAGCGCCAAGTCCAAACAAACAGAAACAATCCAGCACAGACAGACAGACAGCCAGACAGATTAACAACAGCAGTGTAATTAGCTCCTAAAGCTGCGTGTGTTGTTTTTATTATGCCTGCCAGTGATTTCAGGAATGCACAAAGCGAGCTGATGGGAGAAAGGTATGACGGTAAAATGGCTCAGCTTTGGCACTCTCATTGCCTTCTCTGGGTGTTATTGTTATTGCTGTCTGACTGCCTGATGAGAATTACTGAGTGTATTTGGTTGCAGGGGGAGATCCTCGTGTACTCTCTCTTGATTGTTTTATAGATTAAGTTTCAAAGAGTTAACTACATACTTGAAAATGAGAATTTAATAACACAGTTGAAGTAAAGTCTTAACATTGTTTTAATCTGTTTGCCCGACCGTGTTAACAGGATGTTAAACAGTCTCTCATCTTCTCTGAAATTTACCAGCAAAGGCTAATATACTAAGATAGAGTGGCTCATACATCATCAAGCTCATTGTAGCTGTATTGTTGCTATGTTACCGTAATGTGTGGCGCTATAGCATTAATGGCATAAGATATATTACATGAATCTGGGTGCTACAACTCCCATTAACCCTTAAACAGACAACGTGCACCAGGAGATACAGACTCTCTAACCTTCGTGTTGTCCTCCCGGGTCCTTCATCTGTCCTTCCTTCCTTCCTTCCTTCCTTCCTTCATTTGTCCGTCCTTCCTTCCTTCCTTCCTCAGATCTAAGTTCAGCTGTTAGGGTAAATGTTCCCTCCTTCTGTCCTTTCTTCCTTCCTTCATCTGTCCTTCCTTCCTTCCTCCCTCCTTTCCTTCCTTCTTCCTCCCTTCCTTCCCTTCCTCCCTCCTTTCCTTCCTTCTTCCCTCCTTTCCTTCCTACCTTCCTTCCTTCCTCCCTCCTTTCTTTCCTTCCTTCTTCCTCCCTTCCTTCCTTCCCTTCCTCCCTCCTTTCCTTCCTTCTTCCGTCCTTTCCTTCCTTCCTTCTTTCCTTCATTCCTTCCTTACTTGAGGTGCAAATGACATAACTAGTATGGTCTGTTTAAGGGTTAAGCATATGAGTCTATGGCATTACTGTGTATCTATGATATCGTCTCTACAGTGCGTTGTGTGTGTGTGTGTGTGTGTGTGTGTGTGTGCACATGTATGATGACACAATTGTTCAGTGACTATATTTCAGGATGCTTTCTTCAACTTTTTTCAGTGTCATTTTTGTGCTGTTAAAAATTTAGTGTACAGAGGATAACAAAAAATATACTTCCCACTCCCCCAGTAAGGAATCTTGCTTTGACAATGGCTTCTGAAATACTGTTTCTAATATACATCATCTTTGTTATTAATGCATGTACTTATGAAAAAAAAAGAGTACAGGATCATGCAACACGCTGCTTTGCTTTGCATCATGGTTTTTGTTCACACTAGTTTTTTGCAGACATGACTGGTTCACTGAACACTTATTACAGTACATTAATCACTGGATATAACATACATATTGTATATTTGCATATTGTATACTCTTAAAGACCGTGTGAAGTGAATTGAGACATTTTCTTCTAAACACATTAAATAGGTCATAAATGTATTTCTAAAAAAGGTGTAAAAAGCATTTCAACCATTTAGATTTGAATTGTGGAGATAGGCTTCACAAACTGTGTTTCAACATTTCTGTGTTCAGGATTTAGTGAGCGGGTCTGAATTAGCATAAACCCGCCCCTGCTGCTGTAGAGGTATAAATACATTCAGCGCACACTACTACTACTGCAGTCTACAGTTAGCCAGTTAGCTGAGTTAGCCGCCGAGCTAGCCGCTGAGTTAGCAGCAGAAAGCTCTCAGACGTAGCGTCCATGTTTCTGGTAGAGGTGGTGACTTTGATTGACAGGTGACACTTGGTAGGGGGCGGGGTTTCAGTGGACTCGGCGGGCACTTCCAAAGCGTTTGGTAGCAGAGAAAGAGGCTGATTTTTACACAACTTTGAAGCCTAATTTCATATATTTGGCGATTTTTTTTTTTAATCATTCAAATTTGGCAGGGTGGTTAACAACACACTTTTCTGTGGTATGTTAAACTCCGAACACATATTTATTCTTACTTTACACAGACTTTAAAGGGTAACCCTGGTTTATTGCAGCCTGGATCTTGTTGGTAATAACTCCACTGCATCCAAGACAGTAGCTAAGTTTTGGGAATGGGACAACACAACAATAATATAAGTCTGTTAGGGCATGAGATATGAGCAGCCCAGTCAACCAAACTTATTTGGAAGAGACATCAAAGGCTAACAGTTAATATATCATATATCTGTTGTAAACATCCATCTCTGTTTACTGATCAGCAGACCAGTTATCAGCGCTTATTTTATTTTGTGAGATAAATACACCAATGCTCCGAGGCTCTGATACTTCTTTCCTGTTTACCTCCATGTTTGCGGTGTTGCAAAGCCGTGTTTGATCCACGCTGACAGTGTTACTGCTTACTATGCCGTTACTGTAGTTGACTATTAGGACAGATAGATGAGCACAGACACATGTAATTACAGGAGGAAATGATGACGTTACAACAAAGGCTATAAAAAGGTAATAAATGCATTTCTACATGTTGAATAAAGGCACTCTGTGTTGATGGACAGGACCAAAGCTAGAAGCTAATGTGAATGAAGTGCCTGAGATGTAAAGGGGTTATATGTAGGATCTACTGTATATATCCAGTGTAAGGAGCATTAGCATAAAGAGGCTGGCAGTGTGCATAGCATACTGATGAAAGAGATCTGTGCACTATTCAAAGCACCTACTCATACACTCAATCACAGTCTGAAATGAAAAAAAAACTACTTGGAAAGAGATTATTTATTTTAATGTCAAGTCTCAAGTGGATGGATGGAATATATGACATAGGAATTGCAAAACTAAATATTGTGAGACAGACATGTATATTAATACTTAGTTGACGTAGCAAACTTCCACGTGCTTAAATGCATGCAAAAAAAAAAAAAATCATTGCACATTGTTGCATAGGACTCCTTTGCTTACTTAATTGCTTACTGTAACACTCAAACATAGCGAGGGAGCCAACCATTGACAGAAGAGTTTTGTGTACAGAGGTAAATTACCAATGTGAGCTTAGGCTGCCTGTCAAACCTGCTTTGCTTGTTTAGGCCCATTTATGTCTCTGGAGGGGAGGAGGGGAAAAAAAGAAGGCATCACCAAACCATATATGAAATGTTTTAATGACTTTAAGATGAAATGCCCAAAGAGGGTTCCTATCATGTAGCAGGTCTCTTTGATTAGCTGACTGTAGCCATAAATAATGAATGAAACGTACATGTGTGCACTGAAATACCAGAAAGTGAATGGTGCAATAGATTGCACCCATATTGTCATCATCATCATCACCACACCCTGGGAACGTGAGACTTTTTAATTAGCAGCCTCAGTTGTGACAAAGACATTTTATCTGTGTATCTCATATCAACTTCTTTTTCCCACCTTTGACAGAATTTTTTAAAAAAAGGGGAAAAAAAGAGTTAAATTCCTCTTGTCTCGTTTTATTGCTCGATTTTATCCCCTTACTCTCTGCATCTGTAGTCTACATAATATGATGTCATATTTACAACTACTTTATTAATCTCATTATTTGACTCTTCTGAATTGGAAATAATGTCCATGCATGATGATATCGCCCATCACAAGTCAGCTGATTGGGTTTCTTTGTCATTACCGCCTTTAGTTGGGTTAAACAGTAGCCTGTACAGATTTGATTTCTATGCTTTACTGATTTAATGTGCTTTACTAGACCATGGCTGATGTGAATATCAACTGAATAACAGTGTATATCAGCTCATGGTGGTAAAAGGTAAATGTTTTCTGGAGCATATGGATTTGAAAACTGATCTGATTCCTTCTGAATATTCCTCATAATCAGATTAGTCAGATAGTTGAGATGTCGGTTATTATTCTGTATATAGTATGTTTAACCCCCCTGTTGTCCTCAAGTCGAGGGAGGAAGGAGGGCAGTAATGAAAGGAGGGAGGAAGGAAGGATGGAGGTAAGGAAAGAAGGGAGGGAAGAAGGAGGGAGGGAAGTAAGGAAAGGAGGGAGGAAGGAAGGAGGGAAGTAGGGAAAGGAGGGAGTGAGGAAGGAAGGAAGGATGGAGGATAGGAAGGAAGGTAGGAGGGAGAAAGGAAAAGAGGAAGTTAGGAAAGAAGGAAAAAGGGCAGAGGAAAGAAGGAATGGAGGAAGGTAGGGGGAGGAAAGAAAGAGAGAAGGAGGGAGGGATGGAGAGAGGAAGGGAGGAAAGAAAGAGAGAAGGACAGAAGGAAGGAAGGAAGGAAAGAAAGAAGGAACAGTGACGACATGAAGGTTAAGGAAGAAAAAAATCACAGCTGTTTTCCGCCACATCTGTTCATTACTGAATTAGACTTAGCACTTTGAATTTGTTTTAAGGCATTTACACTGAGGCAGCCGATATTAACTCATTATGAGCACTATTTCTAGTATTTATAGTAATAGCAATATTATTATTATAAGTTAACTAACTGGATGATTTGCATCCTTACTAAACACATTCAATTTCAAACATTAAAATCCACTGTGTTAAAAGGGGGGAAACAAATCATCTACTTATCATATGAAGTAAATAAGATAATTAAATGGTTTAAACAACAGCAGTAGCTCTCAGTAAGTGAATTACAAAGATGGAGGTCATCCATAAAAGTGTGATGACATGAAAAGACTCAGAAGAGATGCACAAGCAACATGCTCTATGTGGGAAATACAGAAGATGTCAAGATGCTTCTGAAGATGAAGATAAGAGTCAAAAAAAAGGGAAAAGTTTTTAACCCTGGTGTCGTCCTCCCGGGTCAAATTGACCCAGTCTGTTTTGACTCCTTCCTTCCTTCCTTACCTCCTTTCCTTCCTTCCTTCTTCTTTCTGTCCTTCCGTCCTCCCTCCTTCCTTCTTTCCTCCCTCCTTTCCTTCCTTACCCCCTTCCTTCCTTCCTGCTTCCTTCCTTCCTTCCTTCGTCCTTCCTTCCTTCTTTTCTGTCCTTCCTTCCTCCTTTCCTTCCTTCTTCCTCCCTCCTTTCCTCCTTTCCTCCCTCCTTCCTTCTTCTTTCCTCCTTCCTCCCTTCCTTTTTCCTCCCTCCCTTCCTTCTTTGACTCAAGGACAACAGGAGGGTTAAGGTAGAGCAAATATATTGAGCAAAAATTCAGATCATTTTATGGTGGAAATAAGAAGTAAAGCTATTCTAGACATACATTTTTGTCCGCTGCAGTACTGTTGTTTAATTTCCTTATTTTTCTCTTGTCTTCAGTCAATTCGCATGATGAAAGAGGCTTTACTTGTAGAGTTTGAACTTACATTATATTACCACTGTGACCTGACTTCTCCTCTTGGCTTTAGCCGTTGTGGGATTGGAGGCTAAGCTGATAAGATAGTGTAAGATGGGAGAAGACTCAGAAAGCAGCCCTGAAAATCATATGATATCAGTTTCTTCTCATCTTTCACTTATTCTTACTCTCTCTCTCTCTCTCTCTCTCTCTCTCTCTCTCTCTCTCTCTCTCTCTCTCTCTGACAGATCTCACATCAAGTTATAGACTCTATGCAGCACTATTCTGCTGCAGAGTGTTAACCACTGAAAATGTTTCTGACCCTGTTAAGCATGTATGTCTATATGTTAATCATTTGAGATTTATTAAATGGCCTCACAACACCAATTTAATTCATCTGCTATTGTTTACACTGGCTGTGTTTGGTAGTTATTCTCGGTAGCACCTCTAGCTGATGTGATTGTAATGTTATACAGGAATGAATCATTTTAACCGACATTATCTCAAATGAAGGACAATCTTAATGTTTAACTAAGGAAAGGGAGTGTTGCTCATTAAGACTTATAAAAGGTAAGATTTTTGTTGAGGACTAGACCTTGTAAATTTGTATGAGAAAATAAGAGAATAATCGTAATAATGATAAGGACAGCACAGAGTTGAGAGACTGGATGAAAGGAACGATGCAGCTGAAATGAAACCAAATAAGTCTAAAAAAAAAAGTCACATTCCACCACTGAATATTTGACTGTTAATTCAGACCAGTGGTGGATGGTGACTCAAAAGTTATGAACTTATGTTAAAATGGAGAGAGACACAGCATCATGATTTTAAAATGTCATACACCAACATCATTTATCGTCATGGATACATGTTTTTGTTTTACTATGTTACACACTTGTTTATGTTATTTGACTTTCTTGCATTCTTAGTTAGCTTTGGGGGCCATGAGGAAAGGTTATGATCTTATGATCTTATTCCTCCCTCCCTTGTTCCTCCTTCCTTCCTTCCTTCCTTTCGTCCTTCCTTCCTTCCTTCCTTCTTTCCTTTCCTTCCTTCGTTCTCTCCTACCTCCTTTCCTTCCTTCTTCCTTTCCTTCCTCCCTTCCTACCTCATTTCCTTCCTTCTTCCTCCCTCCTTTCCTTCCCTCTTCCTCTCTTCCTTCCTTCCTTCTTCCTCCCTTCCTTCCTTCTTCCCCCCTTCCCTCCTTGACTCGAGGACAACAGGAGGGTTAAGTGTCTTATCTAAGTCCTTGTTATGTCTGCATTTTTGTGACCCCTAACCCTTTAAAGTAAATGACTAGTATGTAGATTGTCTGAGAGCCTCTCAGAAATAGCAGCGTTCGACTATTACGTACATATCTCTGTGTATAAAAACCATTTGATTAGCGTTTAACTGCTAACCAAATGAATCCTTGTGGTTTCATCACTGTCTCGTCTGCACACAGAAACATGACTGGTGCTGGTAATAACCCCTTGAGTGCAAAATTCCCCATCATGCCAATTTTCAGTTGACCTCTACAAAGGGTGATTATCGTCTGTCTGGCATCCTCTCTTGAATCAGTGCTAAGCTAATGGCACGTTATTAAGCATGAGTGCAAGGAGAGAGAGAGAGAGGGATAGCCACTTGAGTCTCAGCTATGGCAAAGCAGGATTCCTACAATACGAGGCAGACGCTGTTGTTATTTGCCTTCCCGCTCTTTTGACACATGTCCTCATAATCCTGTGAAATAACAGGGATTTAGGAGGGTTATAATACAGTGTAGAGTTTGATTGGTTTGGGTCTCAGTCTTGGTCATTGTGGCGCTCACTCAACAGTGCACACATGTATATTCATAAGCCTGCAAACACACATACAGCCAAGAAGAATTGAGATTGAACACAATACTAATTATGTATAATATATGACTTTTAGTGTATTAATGTTGATATGTTACGTGCTCACAGTTTGCCAGACAAAGTAAAGACCTCACAGAAATAAAACCAGACAAGGCAGATACAAATAATGTAGAGACAATAAAATTAATCAAATGAATAAAAGCATATATCAAACATTTCTAAAAGCTTTTTCAAAGATAAGTTAAAAAGGAGAATAAAATTTAAAACAAGCTATCGAGAATGAGTGTGTCTGGGTTTCACAGTGTCAATCCTCTTTATATCGAATGACAAATCCCCTTAATAACCAGCCGTGATCTGGGAGTAACCAGCAGGGCTCCATCAGCTGATCGTAACAGCCGGAGGCTACACACCAGGTCAATAAGTCAGAGATGTATGCAGGAGCAAAGGCTGTTTAAGGCCTTTTAAAAAAGTGAGCAGTGCTGGGATCTGCGGATCGAATGTCATTAAATAAAGTAAATACATATCATGCTTCTGAATAACAGGGCTGAGAGAGAGAGCATGTACAGAAGGGGGGCAAAAACAAAACCCTGAGGGACACCACCACATCTCAACTGAGCCATCAACAAAGTTAGAAAAAGCAGAGAGGAAAACACTCTGCTAGAGAGTTATGAACGTAATAAGATGTGAGAGCTGCATCCTTGAGGCCTTCCCAAGTCTCTGAATGATCGAAGAGGAGATACTCAAATCAAGCAATCACCTCTGTCAGCAGTGGGACAATAGTAAGCTTTAAAGTCCGTGTAAAGTAAGAATAAATATGTGTTCTGAGTTTGACATATCACAGAAAAATGTGTTGTTAACCACCCTGCCAAATGTGAATGATTAAAAAAATCGCCAAATATATGAAATTAGGCTTCAAAGTTGTGTAAAAATCAGCCTCTTTCTCTGCTCCCAAACGCTGTGGGCGTGACTACTGAGTCTGCTGAAACCCCGCCCCCTACCAAGCGTCACCTGTCAATCAAAGTCACCACCTCTACCCGAAACATGGACGCTGCGTCTGAGAGCTTTCTGCTGCTAGCTTAGCTGCTAGCTCGGCGGCTAACTCAGCTAACTGGCTAACTGTAAACTGTAGTAGTAGTAGTGTGCGCTGAATGTATTTATACCTCTACAGTGGGCGCGTTTATGCTAATCACTAAATCCTGAACACAGAAATCTTGAAACACAGTTTGTGAAGCCTAGCTTCACAATTCAAATCTAAATGGTTGAAATGTTTTTTACACCTTTTTTAGAAATACATTTATGACCTATTTAATGTGTTTAGAAGAAAATGTCTGAATTCACTTTACACGGTCTTTAAGTCCAATTGTACTAACAGGGCAAGTATGATGTTACATTGCCAAAATATTGTGACAATTCTCTGACTCAGTGCAAATCCCAGAGCCAAAGAGAGCAGCAAACTGTCAATCACAGCCATCAATCAATGCCCAAACAGAGCTTTCTTGGTACTATTCAGTGCTCTAAAAACCAGACTGGAAACAGTTAAAACACTATTATTATTTACAGAATCAGTTGTGATGAAATTTCTTTATCCTGAACTTTAGAGAGAAAAAAAGACAATTTGGTGATTGGTCTGTTACTTACTCAAGCAAAGGGGCTTCAAATTTAGTTTCCGTAGTAGTGAGTGAATAATAGCATGAATAAAACTGTTTGGGAAAGAACCAGAAGCAAGAGAATTGTTAATAATAAATACATAAAAATTGCAAAGTAACATGGCCAACAATGGAAAATACCTCTTTGAGCAATTTAGTGGGGATGATGTCTGAAATGCAGAAAGATGAGTTCATATGGGAGACTCTATCCTCTAATATTAAAATTGTGTGATGGGTTGAAACTGAGAAAAAAGGGGGCATAACTAACATGGGAAATAGAATGAATGCAAAGGTCAGGTTGGATTAGGGACAAGATCTCTTCGTCTTATTAACAAAATGAGCAAGACATTTTTCAGACAGCTCACAGTCAGGTACAGAGAGATAAGTGGAGGGACCATTAATAATTGAATCAATTACCCTGAATAGAACTTGTGGTGATTTATGGATATTAACTCTGAAAAATAGGCCAATCTTGCACTTTAACTGCTTTCTGATAAAATCATATTGGGTTGTGTGCTATTTCAGACCTATTTACTTTCCAATGTCATTGAGATCTTCTGCATTATTTTTACTGCTCTGGCGTTCAACCAGGAGAGGCTATTTGATTTTTGTTTCCTAGTTTTAAATGGTGCAATTTGGTCGAGGATGGATAGACACTGATTGTTTAAATGAATTGAACAGAGCATTTGGATTGAGAGGAAATAAAGTAGAATTAAAGGAAGATGAATTAAAACCATTACCGAATTTAACTGCAGAGCCAACATTGAAAATGTGTTAAAGGATGGAGACTATGAATAGAAAGCTGTATTAAAACTTTACAAACAGCAGCTTAATGGTCAGTTACCAACATATCCACCAAATTAACACACTTGAGAAAAAGAGCAAGAGAGAGAGCAGATGAGAAAACCCAAATCTAAAGGTGTGATCTTTTTAGAAAACGAGGTATCTTTAACAGTTTCAATAAGGTTAAAATAGTCTTTTAAGATCTAAAAAGTGAGAAGTGAAGGAATGGGAAGAAAAATACACATGAATATTAAAGTAACCATCAATAAGCACCCTGTCATAAAAGTTGAGAACTAACAGATTTTGGAGGGTTAGAAATTAAAATGCAGAGCACTTCAACTTTTTTTATATAGCACCTTAAACACAACATGGTTGATCCAAAGTGCTTAAAGGCCCATTTATGCTCAAGGTTCAGTACGGATCCGGATACAGTCGGAGCCTTCTGTCCGTGCTCTGCGTTCATTTCGTCCGTATTTATGCACGTTTCCATAAAACTTACGGGGGGAGTGTTGCTGTCACTACTCGATACGTAGCTCTAGTGAGACACGAAGAGAAGAAATAACAATGGAGGAACTTTTTGAGGAAGGGTTTTGTGAGTTGGTTAGAAACTTTAAACATATCGTGTTTGTCTTTTATGCAAGAGGAACATTATCAATATCTCCTCCACAGTCGCCATGTTTGTTTTTGAGTTTGTTGTTGTCATAAACTTTTGACTCTGTGCTGCCCCCTGGTGGATGTATTGGTTAACATCCATGCCAACGTAAAGGACGCATGGAAGTATGTGAGCAGTGACGGTAACATCGTTTGAAAAGGAAGGATACATTTTCCTATGTACGTCGAGCATAAATGGGCCTTAACACAGAGGAAGAACATACAAGAAAATAGAAAACACAATAAAAAGAAATCAGATATAAAAATACATGATCATAAAGTACACAGTGACAGTTAAAAGTTGGGGAGCAAGTCCATTCAAGGATTTGACAGCTGTTAGTCATTTAAAATCAATTCTGTATTTAACAGGCAGTCAGTGTAAGGAGGCGAGAATGGGACTGATGTGATCCTTCGTTTTTGATTTAATGAGAAGTCTTGCTGCTACAATTTGAATAAGTTGGAGATGGGATAAACTGGACTGCGGGTTACCAAAGTATAATGAATTACGGTAATCAAGGCGTGATGATATGAAGGCATGAATGACTTCAGGTCAGCAGTGTGAATAAAATGATTTGAGTTTAGAGATGATCAGAAGAGTAAAGGGGCAAGACCCAATTGTTGTCCTCAGATCAAGGAAGGACAAGAGGAAGGAAAGAAGGAAGGACGGGAGTGAGGAAAGAAGGAAGGAAGAAATGAGGAAGGAAGTAAGGAGAGAAGGAAGGGAGGAAGGAAAGAAAGAAGGAAAGGTGGAAAGAAGGGAGGAAAGAAGGAAGGAAAGGAGTAGGGAGGGAGGGAGGAAAAGAAGGAAGGAATGAGGAAGGAAGGAAGTAGGGTTAAAATCTAACTTGTAAAATACAGCTTGAGCAAGAATACCTGGGAATGTGAATTTTTTTATTTTTTTTATTTGCAAGAGATCTCACATTCAAGAGACCATCGTTGTTTGGTGACAGAGCAGAGAAGGAGGTTATTGCAAATCACAGCGATGGGTGGAAGTAGCAGATGGCAAGCAGGGAAAGTAATGGACAGCACCAAGGGGGAGAGGTACCACGGTTACTACGGCGATGAGCCTTGGGGATCAGACGGACCGGTCACTGTGAGAAAGTAATAGAACATGTGGTATGGTGTTTATTACCCATGCAGTCCCAAGAGATTGAGTCGTGCCAGCATATGATGTCATCTTCTGGGTGGGAAAAAAAAGGCTGCACATTAAGCCATTCAGCCTGTAAGTAAGTAAATTTGAGTAATATTTTTGAAGTGGTAGGAGATCTCTCAACCGACTAAGAGAAGTCCCTCAAGCCCATAAAATTAGTAGGTAAAAGTTCCTATGAAGAGCCTTAATTGCAATTTCAATCAGAGTGTGCAGCTGCTCGTAGGGCGCATGGATGAATTAGCTCTGTTGAGCTCCGGAGTATTAGCTGCTTCAGGTGAGACAGCTGGTCAGGTGAGAGCTGAGGTGTCGTCTCAGGTTTCTGTGGCAACTACTGGAGTAATTAAACTAATATGGTTTTAGAGATATAAGGAAAGACTGTAGATTGTGTGCATTTATTAACCTTCGTGTCGTCCTCCTGGGTCAAATTGACTCCGTCTGTTTTGACTGTTTCTTTCCTTCCTCCATCCCCCTTTCTTCCTTCCTTCTGTCCTTCCTCCCTCCTTCCTTCCTCCCTCCCTCCATGTCTTTTTCTTTCCTCCCTATTACCTTCCTTCTTTCCTCTGTCCTTCTTTCCTTCCTTCCTCTTTTCCTTTCTCTCTCCCTCCCTCCTTCCTTCTTTCCTGTCCTCCGTTCTTTCCTTCCTCCCTTCCTCCCTCCCTCCTTCCCTTCCTTCTTTCCTTTTCCTTCCTTCCTCCCTCTTTTGATACCTTCATCGTATAATTTTCATGCAACACCTGTTTTGTAGTGGATTTCCCTTTCCCCTCCTAAACTGTTGCTGCCATCCACACTATTATTTCCTTTTTGTGTTCATTATGGAGCATACCACACAGCATCTAAGGGTCCCTTTAGACCACTTTGTGTCTCACAACTGCCAGAAAATCCTGAACTCTCTTATTTTGTTTAACTCACCATGCACTCTATGTCATGTATGTAATTACTAGTACTTCAGTTTTTCAGGCAGCCAAAGACCCGCTGCTCCAACACTGGCACAGTACACTCCTGAAGGAATGGTTGTTCAGTTGACAAGTGGCACCAAACATGCACACTGCTGATCGGGAGGCATGAGATTTTCATTAATGATATTCACTTCTGCTGGGGATCATTTTACAATGGCTGAAGGGACTGTTGTTACATGGAAGACATGAGAAGAGAAACTCTTAATTAATCCCAGAGTGAGAATATGATGCTCCCTCGTAGAAGCCATAAACCAATAACCATCAATTAAAAAATAGAGAATAAATGTTAGGGAGATGCACAGACGGGAGATGACTTCCACTATTAAAACTTAAATTAGTCCACAGTGTGCTCTAATGTATTGTAATATAATATTCCTCTATGGTATATATAATGATGAGCTTTGAGGTTGGTTGCTTGAAGTAGTCAGAGAAACAGCTGGTTAGCATATAAACATACAGAGCTGCTTTTGTTATATTGTTTTTTTTAAATATTTATTTTACTTTACTACACAGACAGCATTAAACCTGCCTGATGTGTTACGGTTCCCCTCCACTAGTCCACCAGATGTCCTCGGGCTGTTCTGCCTGTTAAAGACCAGAGTGAGTAGACATAAGAGAGGTTGCAGATTATATTTAAGGAGCATTTAAACTGTTGCTTTTTATACTGACTCTCATTGGAACTGAAACACTAGTTATGTTATTCAGAGCTGCAGTTGTTTTTTTTTAAGGTTATTACGTTGCTTCATGCAGTCTTAACGCAAACCACTTTATTCATGATTTTTTGCAGATGGGGTCTGTCATCTTTTGATATAGGAACTGGGACATTAAGTGGTCCATTGTTAATATCACAGCCATGATAAAGCTCTAGGACAGTCAATTCACTCATTTACTTCACTTTCATCTTACTCATTTACTTTTTTGGGTACCTCTTCATCTTCAAAAGTAAGTCACAGATGAATGCACACTGTTTCAAAACATTTTCCACATAATTAGGCAACTAAATAAAACCATAACCAGTTTGACTTTTATTTTAAGTGATATCAAAATACTTAATTTCTTCCACACATTACTTCCTGTAAAATGTCTTCTAGGCACACAATGCAGTACACAAACTCCTACTGGAGATACAAACCATAACCAGACATCATCTCATTTATAATCATCCATACAGCAATATTAACATCAAGACAAGTCCAGGTTTGTTTTCTCTTTTTTCCAGTTATCTTTCCTTCTTACTCAGTCCCTTTCCTCTTAATGGAAGACATTGAAAAACTTATAATCATATGACTAAATTAACAATATAAAGTCTGTAGCTAGAACCAAGGGGTTTATAGAATACAATATTATTACTCAATAAAGTCTGATCTGAGTGGTGATACAAATTCTACCCAGTTTTTCCATAAATTAAATTTACCAGTTTCTAATCTGACCGAAAAAGTCAACCTTTCCATCATATAAATATTATGCATTACGTCAACCCAATCCTCCCTCTTAGGTGCCTCTGTCTCTTTTTCCTAGTATTGAGGTATGGCGATTACAGCTCTAAAATGTTCCTCAAAGGAAGAAAAATAAAGACAGGCATGTTAATTTAACCTGAATATACACTGTAATGACAGTATGAGGGGTCGTGATACTCTACGCTGCAGCTGCACCACCTGAGGGATTTCTAACCAGCACTTCCTGTCTTTGACCAGACAAAAAACGTCTGATACCTTAGGAACGGTATGACAGAACATTTGGCGGTTTCGGTTATCGTGGCTTTTCATATCACGGTATACCTTGAACACGGTTATCATCCCATGCCTACTGTCTTCAGCCACTTCCTAGTAATGGCTTTTTTAGTATCAACCGACATGATCCTAAACATATATTTGTCTCCTGAATTTGTAATTCTTTCGTTCTCTTTTCCCAAGTATAATATGTCAAATTTAAATGGAAATTGTTGACTTTTCTTTTTTAAAGGGTAGGGCAAGTGGAGTCTGTTTTAGCTAGGTTAGCCATTGTTAGCAATACCAGTTTATTACAACACAATATGCGATATTTTGCACTGTAGCAACATATTATCTACTCATACTGTAAAAGCTGGCCAGTACTGTGTGTAAAACTGATTTAATGAGACATAAATAAAACAGTTCAAAAAGACTGGATCATAAGACTGTGCCGGTGATCTGTCATAATCTGTCACAATTTTTAAAAAATGCCCACGAGATCATATGATAAAGTAGTCTCATATAGCACACAAGGGAATTAGCATTAGCAATGACAAAACTGGGAGGACAAGATGACAAAAATTGGACATAACTATTTTTTAAATGGTGCATGTCTCAGAGGGTCCGTGAGCAAAGTGTTGTGTAACGACAGAAGTGCACTGTTTCATGAAATGGCACTAGAAAAACCAGGTCCCATGGTACAGCAGGACTTATACCCACACATTCACACAGACACATCTGGGAGCTTGTCTGTCTCAAGGAACTACAAGCTCCCTCATAAAACACTAATTTGGCCATTACTGCCCTTGGCGGAGCGAGGCGATAAGAGAGGGACGCATACGAGTGGCTAACATGCTGTAATGATTCCTGAGGCATGATGGAGGGAAAATATGGCTTCCTCAAGGGGTAGCGGAAAGGCCGCAATGCTACAAAACATGGATATCACATTATTGAGACAAGAGTCTGAGGAGGCTGCTTGGCTGTAAGTCCTCATCTGGGAGAAGAAGCCGGAGAATGAGAAAGAAAGTAAGGCGGGGAAGATGAAGGAAAGGGAAAAAGAGGTAGCCAATCCATCAGGAGAAAGAGTTGGTGTTTATATGCAAGCCTATGTCTGTGTGTGTGTGTGTGTGTGTGTGTGTGTTTATGGAGGCGTATCCTCTTAGGAGAAGACAACTCTGGGAGTAACTCTGGGAGGATGAGAAAGAGGGAGATCGAGAGAAGGCAGAGAAGAAACAAAAAAAAAAAAAAAAAAAATGACAGCAGCCATTTGTGTTTGTAACTAACACACATGCATGGAAGAGCGAGTGCCTTTATGTGTGTTAGCGGCTTTCTCTCAGTGGAAAAGAAGACTCTCTGAGGGGAGACTGAGAGGTAGAGACAAGACAAAGCAAAGCAGGTGATGGAAAATGTGTGTATATGTATGTGTGAAGGAGGGAAAAATCTATCCCCTTAAGGGAGTAGTTCATATAAGAGAATAAGAGAGAAAGGGGGAGGGGGGAAGTAGTGTGAGAGTTTTGGCTAAAGATACAGAGAAATCCAAAGTTGAAACATGTTTGTGTGAATATTTGCATGCGTGAGTGTTACGGAAGCAGCTTGGCAGTACATTAATCATATATGAAACATTTCCACAATTATAAACTGCCTCGGTTGTAATTCTCATTATCCAGTCGAGGACGGCGAGGACTCACCACTTCGCCGCAGGGCTCAAATCAAAGACGATACCCAGAGAGAGAGAGAGAGAGAGAGAGAGAGAGAGAGAGAGGTAAGAGGAAGGGGAGAAAGACAAAGTAATGAGGGAGCGAAAGAGGAACAAAAAAAAAAAGGCAAGCGAGGAGAAGAAGGAGAAGGTGAGGGAGAGAGTCTCACAAAGAAAAACAATGTGTTTGTTAAATGTTAATTAACCAGAGACAAAAAAGCAGCACATAGGGCACTGTATTATGAAAGCGAGGATGAAAGAAAGGGGAAGTATTCAGAAACTGGGGAAAATCACTGCACGCATTCACAACAAATACATGAAGGTGTGGAGGAAATGAAGGCGGCATGGAGGCTTAAGGATTAACCTATTAACGCAGCAGGTTTGTCATGCTGTAAGCCTCTTAGGAGGACCTTTCTGAGCCGAGAGGCGGTGAGAATGTCAATTTAGGCACTTTTTCTGCTAGTAATTACGCTCTATCTCTGGGCTAACGGCTTATTTTGCATGCGGACGGACAAGGAAGAAGATATTTAAGAGAAAAAAAAGAGATTTGGGGGAAAGAACATACAGAGGAGAGAGAGAGGATTTCAACAAGCAGAGGCAACACAGTGGCTGTCTAATTGGTTGACAATGTAAATATATATGTATAGGATGTGACTAGACAAACTATTAAAGTCTCTATTTTTCATCACAAGTGTTGTACTTCTGTAGCCCCTCTCAACTTTTGACTTTTTTTAATCTCTTTTGTGGATCATTCTTGAAGCATCAAAACTGCTATATTGGAACAAATCAAAGGACAAAAAAGATAACGAGTCTTTTTTACAAGCTGTGCCACTAAAGCAAATATGCCTCTTGAAATCAAAATTGCAGACAGATTATACAGAAATAAGAGATCTTTAAGATTCATGCAGCAGTTTTATGTGTCTGGTTTAATAATGCACTTTTATCTTTCACAGACACTAGTAAGTTTAGTTGAACTGATATGTAACTAAGCACAGTAAGACCTAGAGCAGAGGCGTCAAACTCATTTTCATTCAAGGGCCACATACTGACCAATTTGATCTCATGTGGGCCGGACCATTAAAAAGAAGGAAGGAAGGAAGGAAAGAAGAAGGGAAGGAAGGAAAGGCAGACAAAAGGAAGGAAGGAAGAAAGGAAGGAAATAAGAAGGGAAGGAAGGAAAGACAGGCAAAAGGAAGGAGGGAAGAAAGGCAGGAAAGACAAATGGAAGCATGGAAGGAAGGAAGGAAGGAAGTGAGGAAGGACAGCTGGAAGGAAGGAAGGACAGATGGAAGGAAAGACAGAAGGAAGGAAGGAATATAGGAAAGTAGGAAGGAAAGATGGAAGGAAGGAAAATAACACAGGAAGGAAAGTGGGCCACATTGGACCCCTAGGCGGGCCGGTTCTGGCCCGTGGGCCGCATGTTTGACACCCCTGACCTAGAGCTAAATGATTAATATCTTCCAAATGTATATATAGACATAGTATAGGATTTATAAAATGCTATTTTAAAATGACTACCCTACATCAGTGACTTGTGTGGTGATGCAACAGGATGGTAATGATATCTCAACCTTCGGAGTCGATAGATAAATTAATCTTTTCTGTTTGCCAGCAAGCAACCAAAAAAAAGGTCATTATTCTTGTTTGAGCAGGTTCCAAGGTAATTTTTGGCAAAGGCTTTCCCTGTGTGTGTTTGTTTTGTACTCAGTGTGATATATTGACTCCAGGTGCACTACAGAAAGGTAGTGTTGTACTTCCATAAACTTGGGACAAATACAATTCTAGTAATATAATAATAATGTGAAGAAGAAGATAAAATACAAGTTTTTGATTAGATATAAAAAAGTGGCTTTTAACCTAACAAAAACTCAAGATAATGAAAAATAAGTCCTTTATCTACTAGCAGCAGGGCTATGTTGAGAGTTACACAAATAAAAATGGATAAAAGAAATGGACGTAACATCCGTGATGTCACCCATTGATTTGTGGACTGCTGCTCAGAAGCCAATAGTTTCGAATCTAGGCAGCGCCATCTTGAAAATTTTTAGATGCATGCTGGGAAAAATAAAAACACGGATTCTACTTATATGGGCATGAGACGGGGTCATGGGCGGAGCGGGGAGGTTGCTATGGTTGCGAGGGCTGGATCTCGAGAACATTGGTCAATCAACCTGTCAATCAGGACGTAGCCACGCCCTAATGCATACCCTGCTTTATCGTCAAATATAAAATCAGGGAGTCCAAAATTTCACAAATGAACATCATACTGCATTGAAGAAGGCTTTAAACTAGCGATTGAGACCATAAACACATTTTGAAAACGTTTACTGAGGTTAGAAATCAAGTGAGAAGTTGGTGAATTCTCCATTGACTTGCATTGAGACGGAAGTCCTTTTGACACTAAAACGGTCGCCCCCTGGTGGCCTTTTGCTAGAATGCAGTTCTAAGTTACTTCCACGTTGGCCTCATTTCAGAGGACCAGAACTCCCCGCCTGGTCTAAACCCAATATTTAAGTCATAACAAAACACAGATCGGTCCATCTCACAGAAGTCCAAAGAAATTAATGTTGTTTTTCATTTATGAAACATAAAACTACAGTTAGTGAAATCTGTTAGTGAGGTAATTCAGAGACTAAAAGTTACTGTAAAGTAGAGTGCATGTGTGATTGGACTCACCTTCCCTTTTTTTCCCTTCACACAAACATCCGAGCCAGGTCGGCAAAACGCACTCACCACAAACAGCACTGATGATACTGTTCTGCTAAATATAACATCACATTTACATACTGTGTTTATTTGTAAATTAATATTTGCATAATGTCTCATCTGTAATACAACATTTGCATTCTGGTATAGTTGATACTGTTTCATGCATAATTGTTTGGCTTTTTTATGTGTTGTGCTTTCACTGAGGAGTCATGTCAAACTGAATTAACCTTTTTTTTCCCAATTAAGTTTATAAGAGCTCATTAAAATGCGTGTTGTTAAGCTAATGTTTGCATATTGGGAACATCCTGTTTCATTGTACATTGCAGTGGCTGGATGAGATTTAAGGCCCATTTATGCTCAACGTTAAATACGGATCCGGATACGGACGGAGCCTTCTGTCCGTGGTCTGCGTTCATTTCGTCCGTATTTCTGCACGTTTCCATAAAGCTTACGGATACGGACCAAACGGAGCAGTACCACAGGAAACCATGGGGGGGCAGTGTTGCTGTCACTACTCGATACGTAGCTCTAGTGAGACACGAAGAAGAAATAACAATGGAGGAACTTTTTGAGGAAAGGTTTTGTGAGTTGGTTAGAAACTTTAAACATGTCGTTTTTGTCTTTTATGGAAGAGGAACATTATCAATATCTCCTCCACAGTCGCCATGTTTGTTTTTGAGTTTGCTGTTGTTATAATTATTGTTGTCATGATTATGTGATCATGAAACTCAACATAGAATTACAAAAAGTAAGAGGATGGCACTTAACTCTCCTGTTGTCCTCAGGTCAAGGAAGGAAGGAAGGAAGGAAGTGAGGAAAGAAGGAAAGGTGGAAGGAAGGAAGGAAGGAGGGAGGGAGGGAGGAAGGAAAAGAGGAGGAAGGAAGGAAGTGAGGAAAGAAGTATGGAAGGAGGAGGGAGCAAAGAAAGAAGGAAGGAGGGGAAGAACGAAGGAAAAATTAAAGAAAGAGGGAGGAAGGAAGGAAAGAAGGATGAGTCAAAAGAGGTGGGGTCAATTTGACCTGGGTGGACGACAGGAGGGTTAAAACCAAACTTGTAAAATACAGCTTGAGCAAGAATACCTGGGAATGTCATAAACGTTTGACTCTGTGCTGCCCCCTGGTGGATGTATTGGTTAACATCCATGCCAACGTAAAGGAAGTATGAGAGCAGTGACGGTAACATTATTTGAAACCGACATTTTCGTACATACGTTGAGCATAAATGGGCCTTAAAGATAACTTATAGTGCCAATAATGAAAATAATATTTCAACTTCTCAAACACTTCCCTGTGGTTTCTACATTTTCTCAACTGCATTGTCTTGTGTAGAAAACGACTCCTATTCTCATTAGCTGTGACAAACCAGACAGAGTACAGATGGTTGTCAAATGGGGGGGGGGGGGCAACAAAGTGCCGTGTTGTTTAACCACGAGTCTCCACAACAGCTTCAGTGCTCCTTGTCATTTCTGGAACTCTCCCTTCTTCCGAAATATATTCTGTCATTTGTTGTTTTGATGATTTTTTGGTGGAAAACATTCGCTAATCAGGATGTAACCTAATATAAGAAAAAAAAAATTCAGATATGAAGAGATAATGTACTTTGAGATTGCTTCTTTCTACTTACCTCTCATCTGATTTGCATTCTCACTTCTGAAATGCAGCTCACTCATTCCAGAGATAGCGGTATATCTGCATAAATCTGCTTAGAAATGATTGATAAGACACTCCTCTTTTTTATGATTTAAGATCTTTCCTCACGATAATCAGATTCAGACTTCCTTCTTCAGAATCAAAAGTAAGCAAAAGGTTGATTGTTGTCTGTAAATCCATGGCACAGTGCAAACAGGTACTACCAGCAGCAGCTAATGCAAAATGATTTCCTGTGGAACAAATTCACTGAAATGTAAATAAGAGGCAAAGAAAAAAACCTCAAGACGTTCTCCTCTTCTGATTTGACAGGTGGGAAAATGTCGAGCTGAAACAGGACATTCTTCGCTTTTGTTTTTTTTCTCACAAGCAAATTACCTGCAGATACATTTTCTCCATATGAATACCAATGTGTAAATAGGGGTATAACTTGGTTGTGATGCATAAAGGTGGAACTGTGTGTGTGTGGGTTTGTCAAATCTAATGCTGTTTTTGGTCTTTTTTTTTGTGGGTAAGTTAACAAGTACTAAATCCCCTGCACAGATTTCTAAATGAGACTCCTCATCTATGAGGTTGTATGAATGGACAGATCCTGGAGGATACTCATTCATTTTTAAGACCTGGATAAACCTAGTTGTGTCATGTAAATATTTTATCTTTCCTTTTATTGTGGTATCTCTCAGGCGACTTCCACTTTTCCTTTTCATTCATATTGTACTCCATGATTGTGTTTTCTGTGCGTTGCCTCACTCTCTCTCTCTCTCTCTCTCTCTCTCTCTCTCTCCCTCTCCCTCTCCCTCTCTCGCTCATGCCATGATCTTAAACTCTGTGTCTCTTTCTCGCTGTCTGAAACACACAGTGCACACACCCACTCTCACAGTTTTCTCTCAAGTGGTATCACAGTTTCTTTTCTTTTTTTTCATACACAGAATGATTCATTTTTCAAGTATGATGGAACGGCCTTGGCTATCGGTTGTTATCCAGCTAAGGTTTTATTACAGTCAAGGGAGCTTTAGGTAATTTAATGTTTTATCACACCCAATATCAACAGGTCACTGCCACAGCTCACAGTGACCTGCATGTCTCTTACAAAATATGGTAATACAGCCTTCAGCATACAACTGAATATCAGGTTCAATAAAGCTTCACACATCAGGACATACTGTAGTTGCATTTTCTGAATCAAAATAAGGTCTCCATCTATGTGGGCGGATAACGACTAGTGTTCTATCGGATTGATGCAAAACAGGGCCATCATGAAACCAAATTTCTCCCATTTTGGTTTCTGATTTTTCTTTCTTTCCTTTCTCAAATGAGAACACAGGGCATGTTTTTTACAGAACATCTTGTAACAGACAAAATCATTTCAGTTAGACATTAAGGACATCTGCTATTAAAAACTAACATAGCCTGCCTCACGACTACTTGGTTACAATAAAAGTAATACAACATGAAGGAAAAACTGGGCAGGAGCTTCTTCAATCTAATTCAATAAATCCCCCCTTTTTTAAGACTGAAAATTGAAATGACGTCAGACTTTCTTTTAGAATTTCTATTACCTGTGTGCTAGGTCAAGTGGTCACTGCAGACATCCAAACATTACAAGGCTCAAATAAAAGACTAATAGGCTAATCTAGACACACTTAGCTGCACTAAATATCGCAATAAAGTTACAAAAAAGTAGAGTGGGTGCAGAAAGAGGAGGGCCACCTTATGCTACAGGGCTGTAACTGCATCTCAAAGCTGTTAAAGTCTGTGTAAAGTAAGAATAAATATGTGTTCTGAGTTTGACATACCACAGAAAAGTGTGTTGTTAACCACCCTGCCAAATTTTAACGATTAAAAAAATCGCCAAATATATGAAATTAGGCTTCAAAGTTGTGTAAAAATCAGCCTCTTTCTCTGCTACCAAACGCTGTAGGAGTGCAAGCAGAGTTCGCTGAAGCCCCGCCCCCTACCAAGTGTCACCTGTCAATCAAAGTCACCTCCTCTACCAGAAACATGGACGCTACGTCTGAGAGCTTTCTGGTGCTAACTCAGTGGCTAGATCAGCGGCTAACTTGGCTGCTAGCTCGGCGGCTAACTCGGCTACTAGCTCGGTGGCTAACTGGCTAACTGTAGACTGTAGTAGTAGTAGTGTGCACTGAATGTATTTATACCTCTACAGCAGCAGGGGTGGGTTTATGCTAATCAGACCCACCCACTAAATCCTGAACACAGAAATCTTGAAACCCAGTTTTTGAAGCCAAGCTCCACAATTCAAATCTAAATGGTTGAAATGCTTTTTACACCTTTTTTAGAAATACATTTATGACCTATTTAATGTGTTTAGAAGAAAATGTCTGAATTCACTTTACAAGGTCTTCAAACTACAAATATTTAATACAAGCAATATGAACGATACAAATGTACTTAAAGCTACAGGTTGCCATGTGCTAATTTCATACTCAATGTCAATGTTGGTCCAAAGCTATTGGGGGGAGAACAAACACTGAATTTGCTAGTAGAATATAAATTAGAGTAGGATATTACCTACTGGCCATTGTACAGTGAAACATCATCTACATACTATTATGCTTATGTACAGTATATCTACATTTTATGTGACATGCTGGAAGGAAAAGCAGCACTTATCTCCGCTATTATAGTATTAGTGTAGTTGTGCTAAATAACAATAGCTAAACAGCAGAAGGTATGAAGGCAGGATTCAAGTTGGTGTGAAGATGTATTCTCCTTTAGTATCTTTGTTAAAAGCAGAACTGTGAATCCATGTAAACTGAGTCACAGTGTCTGTTTCTTACACTATTTTCTTGCTGTAGTTGTTTATAATCCATCTTTGTCTCTCCTCCTGCCAACTCTGTCACTTCCTCTCTCTCTCCTTTAGGCCGTCTCTGTCCTCCTCTTCTCATTTCCATTTTCTTGTTTTTCACTCTGAGGCTCATCTCCCTCACTCGCATCTATTTTCTCCTTCCTTTTTTTTTTTTTTTTTGTGCATGGTTTTACACTGATTTCAATTTGACCATGAACATGTTCTTATCTGTAAAAGCCCGGGGAAAAAGTTTCATGGAAATTGAGGGAGATACAAAAAACAACTCACCTGGAACAATGTCACTCTGTTATTAACTAATTCTCATTAACTAAATCTAATTATCTTGTTTCTTTCAGGCTACACAACATAAAGAATCAATGCAGGGTCATTATTTTGATGATGTAAAATATCAGTTTTGTAGCCAAGAGCATTTTCCTTAAAGAGAAAATACATTTTATTGAGTTATTGTATCTTCTTTATTAGTTGTATAGCAGGCACAATGACTTCTTTTGTAAACATCTAAGGAAAGCCACAGACTTTGAACAACTCCTCACATTAGCCTTCCTGCTAAAGTCTCCTTTTTTATCTAACTAAGAGTGTCTTTAAACCTGCTTTTATATAGTTTGGGTTGAATTGGAGTTTGGTTTATTTTCCCTCTTATTAATAGTTTAGGGAAGATCTGAGCATGTGCAACAACTGGGTGCAGACCTCACCTCAAGTTTAATTTTGAACTTAATGGCTTCCTGTTAAGAATACAGAGGCAAATATACCCAGTAACCCTCATGTCGTCCTCCTGGGTCAAATTGACCCTGTCTCTTTAGACTGTTCCTTCCTTCTTTCCTTCCTTCATCCCTCTTTCTTTAATTTTTCCTTCGTTCTTCCCCTCCTTCTATACTTCTTTCCTCACTTCCTTCCATCCTTCCTTGCTTCTTCCTCCCTCCTTCCCTCCCTTACTCATTTCCTTCCTCCCTCCCTCCTTACTCCTTTCTTCCTTCCTTACTACTTTCCTTCCTTATTCCCTACCTTCCTTCCTCATTTCCTCCCTCCCTTACTCCTTTCCTTCCTCCCTCCATCCTTTCTTCCTTCCTTACTACTTTCCTTCCTTTGTTACTCCCTAACTTCCTTTCTCCTTTCCTCCCTCCCTCCTTACTCATTTCTTCCTTCCTTACTACTTTCCTTCCTTTCTTACTCCCTACCTTCCTTCCTCCTTTCCTCCATCCCTTTTTACTCCTTTCCTTCCTCCCTTCTTCCTTTCTTACTCCTTTCCTTCCTGCCTCTCTTCCTTCTGTCCTTACTTACTTCCTCCCTCCCTCCGTACTCCTTTCCTTCCTTTCTTCCTTCCTTGACCTGAGAACAACAGGAGGGATTAAACGCAGCACACTTGAGACAAAGAAGAAGTTTAAGAAGGTTTATTGCAAAAAAACCCTTTAGGTCTATTGATGTGAATGAAGGTAAGGTGCTGGGTTGGAGAGGCAGGAGACAGGTTGAGCGTATAGTGGAGATTAAAGATGGCGGTGTAGAGCGGACAGGAAGACAGGTTTTTGGAGGGGAGCAGAGTGATGAGCAGGTAGACAGAGTGCTGGGTAGTAAGTGAGGCTGTAGAGGAGTGTTGGCAGGCAGACAGATGGCTTTTGAACGGAGCGAGCTGGCTGGCTGGCTGGCTCACGAGGAGTTTTGGAGCTCAGGAAGACACACAATTAGAATAGCAGAAAAAACGTAGAGCAACACATGAACTGGAAAGTTGGCCTGAGCATCTAACCACCACTATGGGTGACTGAATGCTAAGGCGAAGACTGGAAGGAGAGTTGGGGTAGATATACTGTCAAATTGATGAGATAATGATGAGCAACGTCACACAAGAACATGAGCACAAATATGTATACATATAAAGTTTACACACGTTTTTACACATGCAAACCTTTAGTAAATGAGGCCCTATGATCACTACAACTCCCCCGCAGCCAGGTGCACTTTGTATAATTAACAGTTGCGAGCAGCTAGCTCGTCTAGAGACGTCTTTATCTGCAACAATCATTCTTTGAGTAAACCCAATCAGTACTGAGTCAACCTCAAACCCACCCAAGGAATTCTTCAGGGACGCATCATATGTACTTCACCCAAAACAGAGGAACTCGTTTTGTCTCGTAAAACTTCCAGGAGATTGTCTGTTGCCAACGGTCTCAGCCCCCAAAAATGTACCCCAGAGTTCCTGCAGTAGTTGTGTTCAACCTACAAGTTAAGTTTGAGAAGGTCTTAGCATATGAAACCATGGAGACACTTTAAAGGAGGTGGTCTTGGTCTGGTCACAAATTAACTTTTAAATATGTTTGCTTGTGGTGGGAAAGTGACCTGACATCAAGTTTAATTTGGAATTGAACAGCTCCTTGTTAACCTTCCTGTCGTCCTCCCAGGTCCAATTGACCCCATCCTTCTTTCCTCCCTTCCTTCCTTCCGTCTGTCCTTCATCCCTCCTTCCTTCTCTCTTTCTTTCCTTCCTCTCTCTTTCCTCCCTTCCTTCTTTCCTTCCTCCATCCCCCTTCCTTCCTTCCTTCCTCTTTTCCTTTCTCCCTCCTTCCTACTTTCCTTCCTTCCTTCCTTCCTTCCTCCCTCCCTCCTTTCCTTCTTCCTCCCTTGCCTTCCTTCCTTCTTCCTCCCTTGCTTCCTTCTTCCTCCCGTCCATCCTTCCCTCCTTTCCTTCCTCCCTTCCTTCCTTTCTTCCTCCCTTCCGTCCTTCCTTCCTTCCTTCCTTCCTTCTTCCTTCCTTCCTTCCTTGACTCAAGCAAAACAGGAGGGTTAAGAATACAGCAGTGAGATAAAGAAGTTTAAGAAAGTTTACTGCAAAAAAATAGATATAATAATAATAATAATAATGATGATGATAATAGTATTTTCCCCTCTGTACTGACAACACAACCCCTTGTATTTTGCTTATTTTTTTACTTTTTTTTTAATTCAGTGCTACTTTCGGTTCTAACCCGGCCTTTACAGAAAATCATGTCATTCACCATCTCCACTCAAACCAAGTTTTAAGCCCTTCTGGTGTCAAGCTTATACTTTTTTTCTTCTTTTTTTTCCAACACAGAACTCTCCAGCCATTCCTCTTCAGCCATTCGTGCAATGACATAATCAGAATAACAGGAGGTCATAGCAAGGATAACATGCAGAACATGGCCTGGAGCGATGAGGGTGGTGGGGGTGTTGGGGCATTTATATTACTGATGCACCAGCGCTGTGTGACTGTGCTGGGAAAAAAAAAGTGAATGCAGAGAGCAGGCTGCACTCTGACAGTGATGCTATTTAACACAATCATCTGCCCTCAGGGCCAAAGGTCTGTCCACATTATGGTGAAGTGGTGAATGCAGACTAAGTGTAATGTGTGTGTGTGTGTGTGTGTGTGTGTGTGTGTGTGTGTGTGTGTGTGTGTGTGTGTGTGTGTGTGTGTATGTGTGTGTGTGTGTGTGCAATATTTACACACCGACCTTCCATCCACATTCCTGTATGTTTATATGTGTATGAAGGGAGTCCATTGTGCATGAAAATATATAAATATAACCACCATGCCTGTATTCCTGTGCATCCTTGAATGTGTGCATGAGTACTTATAGCAACAAATAAACTCTGATTCTATGTGAAAAGCCATTTCAATTCAGTGGAAAGCGAGGGTCAGGCGTAGTCAGCTGGAGATGATCGTTGTTTTGAGTGTCATAAAATGGTAAATGCTGGTTCTCTCATCTCTGAATTGTAGATTAAAACAAAAAAAAACTAATTTGTAGAGGAGGGAGGAGATTGAGAGATCAACAGAAGAAGAAGAAGTTTAAATTATGTATTATACTGTAATTATTTGTCAGGTGGAGTTTGAGGGGAATTTATATAACAAAATTAGTTTAATGTCAGTTGTATAATGGGGCTTTGTTTTAGTTAAATGATGATTATTTGGTATTTTTCATTGGAATTGAAAGTTATTCTTTCTCTCATTAACCCTCCTGTTGTCCTCAGGTGAAGGAAGGAAGGAAGGAAAGAAAGGATTAATGAGGAAAAGAGGAAGGGAGTAAGGAGAGTAGGAAGGAAGGAAGGAAGGAAAGGATTAATGAGGAAAAGAGGAAGTAAGTAAGGAAAGAAGGAAGGAAGGAAGGAGAGAAGTAAGGAAAGGAGGGAGGGAGGGAGGGAGGAAGGAAGGAAGGAAGGACGGAAGGAAGGAAGGAAAGGATTAATGAGCAAAAAGAGGAAGGAAGTAAGGAGAGAAGGAAGGAAGGAAAGGAGGGAGGGAGGAAGGAAGGGTGGAAGGAGGAGGAGGGAGCAAAGAAAGAGAGGGGGGAAGAAGGAAGGAAAAATTAAAGAAAGGGAAGAAGGAAGGAAAGAAGGAACAGTCAAAAGAGACGGGGTCAATTTGACCCGGGAGGACGACACAAGGGTTAAACAACAATTAGACATAAATCTTACTGATATAATTGGTTTAATAACATAATGGTCATGCTAATTCAGCAGAAATCAAATATTGAGTTTACTGGATTAAAATTAAAATACATTTTATAAATTTTTTAACTGTTAAATTTACAGCTTGTTTTGTAAAGATGATTACAGTTTTACTCTATTTTTGAAAAATCATTCTGGCAACCACAGCTGCCAGTTTTTTCTTGGATGAACAACAGATTTTTATTTTTTTTTAAGTGTGAGTACTTAAAGCAACGAAGAAACTCTCTGATTCTCTGAAAAGCGGGGGTCAGCTGGAGACGATCGTTGTTTTGAGTGCCATAAAACGGTAAATGCAAACAAGAAATTTGCAGAGAGGCCAAGAAATGGAGAAGATGGGAGAAGATTTAGAGATTGAGAGAAGAATGAGGAAGAATAAGAGAGAAAGAAAATGGTAAAAAGGTGTTTAACCCTCCTGTTGTCCTCAGGTCAAGGAAGGAAGGAAAGGAGTAAGGCGGGAGGAAAAGACGAAGGAATGAATGAGGGAAGGAAGGAAGGAAGAAGGAAGGAAGGAAAGGAGTAAGAAGGGAGGAAAAGAGGAAGGAATCACAGGAGGAAGGTAGGAAGGAAAGGAGTAAGGAGGGAGGAAAAGAGGAAGGAAGGACAGGAGGAAGGTAGGAAGGAAAGGAGTAAGGAGGGAGGAAATGAGGAAGGAAGGACAGGAGGAAAAGAGGAAGGAAGGAAGTCGAAGAGGAAGGGAGGGAGGAAAGAAGTATGGAAGGAGGAGGGAGCAAAGAAAGAGGGAAGGAGGGGAAGAACAGAATTAAAAAAAGAGGAAAGAAAGAACAGTCAAAAGAGATGGGGTCAATTTGACCCGTGAGGACGACAGGAGGGTTAAAAGGTACAGTAAAAGCACATGGGCACATACAGCTGGCTCATTCTCACCTGCAACTATGAAAAGAGCAAAGTATCTCTAGAGACAGCACACTTGTGGTGTTTGGTACACAATGAGAAGGGGGGGGGGGTGATCTAATTAAAGCAGCAGTGGAATATGTTGCCTTCACCTGTATAGTGAAGTAGGTTGGGGGGGGGGGGGATTTTAATTAGTTGTAAGGTTTCTCAATTAGTTTCTCTCTCTTTCTTTCCTTCCTCTCTCTTTTCTCCCTTCCTTCCTCCATCCATCCCCCTTTCTTCCTTCCTTCCTTCCTTCCTTCCTCCCTCCTTCTCTCTTTCTTTCCTTCCTCTCTCTTTCCTCTCTTCCTTCCTCCATCCCCCTTTCTTCCTTCCTTCTGTCCTCCCTTCCTCCCTCCCTCCCTCCTTCTTTGCTTCCCTTTTTCTTTCTTTTCCCTTCTCTCTTTCTTTCCTCCCCCTACCTTCCTCCCTTCCTTCTTTCCTCTGTCCTTCTTTTACTTTCTCCCTCCCTCCTTCCTTCCTTTCCTTCTTCCTTCCTCCCTCCTTTCCTTCCTTCTTCCTCCCTCCCTTCCTTCCTTCCCTCCTTCTTTCCTTCCTCCCTCCCTCCTTCTCTCTTTCTTTCCTCCCCCTACCTTCCTCCCTTCCATCTTTTACACACACAAAGTAATCATCATATACATTCGTCACCAGCTCTTGAAGCTCTTCACCGATAAAAAGACCCTGCATGTTAAAATGTGCGGACACACACTTTAACCCTCCGCTCTACGGTATAATGTATTCAGATTGTAATTTCACTGCCTTCAGTATCCGTATGAGTTCATCAACTCTGTGATATGAATGTGATTGGATCTGACGCCAGTAATCAAACATAATCTGTCTCTCTTTCGACCTCTTCTCTTTTTCCATTCTACTTAATCACTTCCCACTCACGTCCTTCTCACCTGTCCACAGCAGCAGCAGTCACAGCGTCACAGGACGGTGGTCAACTGTGACAGGAAACCACAAAATGCAATATTTTACGCTTCGGACACCTGAAACCATTTCTGGACATGACAAGGATCAGCGGCAGTGCAGTTCTGGGCCAATGAGCTATTATGATCCATCACATGGGTCGTAATCATGGTCTATGGTTTAAAGTCCAAAACACTCTGCAGGCATGTGACACGTGCCAATACAGCTGCGTCTCTTAACCCTCCTGTTGTCCTTAGGTCAAGGAAGGAAGGAAGGAAGGAAGGAGGAAAGGAAAGAAGAAAGGGAGGAAGGCAAGGAAGTAAGGAAGGAATGAGGTAGGAAAGGAGTAAGGAGGGAGTTGGAGCCCATAGGCTGTGTTCACACTGCAAGCCAAAATCCAGATTGAAACCACCTTTGGGAGGAAGTTTCAAATCTCATTTGGACAGATGTGTGTGAGTCTGGACATCCAAACACTCATATCAGATTTGACTGTCCGTGACGTCTCTCTACGTCTCTACGCTACGTCACTCTATGCGACACCAGACTCGCGCTTATTCCAGTTGTTGTTGCTAGGTGATATCACTGGAGGCAACGGAGGACAAAAACATCAGTCCATGGACAGAGGACCAAACCAGATTCTTAATTTTTGGGGAGATGGCTCCATTCAAGCGAAGCTCGAGGGTTTGTTGTTGCTGTCGCAGTCGCAATTATATGACATCACACAATACACGCTAGATGATGCCTCCGCTCTGACGACGTTGCCACAGCAGATTGGTCATTAATGTGGCCCAGTCTGAACTGAGCCAAATCCGATTTGGACACTTGCTAAAAACAGTGTGGACAGTCAGGCCTAAAAATCAGATTTGAATCAGATACGCCTGCAGTGTGAACGCAGCCTAAGACCCAAAGTTGAGGCTTAAATCTAAAAGTGACCATGCCATCAATTATTCCTCTTGAATCACGTTGTTGAACCCATTTTGTAGACTTGTTTTTGTGAGGTGTCGTCTTTGACTTATTTTTTTTTAACCATCTATTATCTTTAATTATTATGTTTTTTTGTCTATTTCTTTTTAGTTTACATTAGAAATAGACGCTGGGTAAGAGACAAACATTATTATCCACTCCAGAAGATGGTTTTTACTGCAGTGAACTCGTGAACTTTAGAGTTACATCAGTTCTCAGAATTACTCAAATGGGGGATAAACTTTCCCGTGACAAAAGGCCACAGCACTCAGAGCACAGCATTTCTCCTCTGATGCCGTGGTTACCTCTTGTGAAATAGCTAAGCCTAGTAAGTGAAAAGAAAATATCCCATAATTAAAAAATGTACAAAAGTAAAAGGGAGCTGGCCGTGTTGTGTGGATTGTTTTGAAGGTAATTTGACATACACTTGCCAATTTCTTCATAAGGAATATAGAGGCGCTTCTATACGATGGTAATTGCTTGGCTTAAGGCTTCAAAGAAAGGCTGCAGGAGAGACTCATTAAAACAAAAAGAACAAGGGAAAACAGAAGAACCCAGAAGGAAGCAGCTGTGAGTATGCATTGATTCGTAAACTCTACTTTGGAAAATGCAAAAATGATGTAAGAGCAATCTTAGGAAAACTCTTAAATAACTCTCTTAACTACTAACGTCTATTATTATTGGGGGGGGAAAGTTAGTGTTTGAGGTGGACCTAAAGCAATGTCACAAAATATTAAAATCCACAGTTAATATATAGAATAAATGTATTTTCTATATATCATATAGTGATTCAAGCACACATCAATACTCCACTCACTCAGTTTTTTAGACACTTTTTAGACACAGAGAGAGGAAGGAAGGAAGGGAGGAAGAAAGGATGGAAGAAGGAAGGAGAGGAGGGAAGGAAGGAAGGGAGGAAGAAGGAATGAAAGGGGGAGGAAGGAAAGAAGGAAGGAATGAAAGGGAGGAGAAAGGAAGGAAGGAAAGGAGGAACAGTCAAAGACCCTGTTTGTGTACAATATGAAAAATGAAACTCAACTTCAAAAATGTCTCCAGCAGGATCTCTGATGTCAGCAGGGATTTGTGTTATTCTTTGTTTATACACTAGCACAACCTGTATCTATAGCAACAATAGAAAAACCTGTATCTATAGCGACCATAGAACAACCTGTATCTATAGCGACCATAGAACAACCTGTATCTATAGCGATCATAGAACAACCTGTATCTATAGCGATCATAGAACAACCTGTATCTATAGCGACCATAGAACAACCTGTATCTATAGCGATCATAGAACAACCTGTATCTATAGCAACCTTATTAAACACAAATTCCAGTACCAAGCAGAGTATTTTAACATGTTTTAATAGATGCTTGGGTGGCGCTTTAAAACATATCTTCAGCCACAGTGTTTCAGTCATTGTTTTTGCAATAAGCATCTAACATTTCAATTGAAATTGAGATGCATTGGTGTTGCTGTTATTATCATAATTATTGTGATAACTGATTATAAATATTGTTTTGAAATGATTAAGGAATCAAACAAATAGTTGATACAGGTCTGATATTGGGCTCAAGTGTGTCACTAACCATATGGAGAGGAGTAATACATGAACATTTCCATAGAGCTACTAGCTCACATGTAAAAGGCGACAGATTATGAATATGAGACGCTAAATTAATGAATTTAGTTTCAATCCCAACTATTCATTCTCTCTCTCTCTCTCTCTCTCTCTCTCTCTCTCTCTCTCTCTCTCTCTCTCTCTCTCTCTCTCTCTCTCTCTCTCTCTCTCTCTCTCTCTCATTCTCTCATCAGTGACATTGCAGACCTCAGTAGGAGATATTATTTCTTAAGAGTAAAAAGAGCTGTCACAAGGCAAATAGAATTAAAGGCCATGCTAACAGAGCAAGAAATTAAATTAGAACTGACAGAGGAAAAATCCTGATTAAACTCTTATGCAATTAGGAAGCACTGAATAATATTCTACCACTGGCTCTTAATTTGCTCTTAAAGTCATTCAAAATTGTTATTTCCTCACAGTTTCCATAGAAATGTGATAAAGTTGCCATAGCAATCATATGCTCTTGTTCAAACTGATCAAATCTTGACTGAATCCAATCCACTACTGTTTTTATAGTGTTCATTAAAATGATCTGTTAAGATTAAAACGAAACAAACGAACAAGTTGGGCCAAGAAGGCACTTGTGTTGTTATGTGAATATGCAAAATAAATATCAATAAAATTAGTACTATCTGTCGTGAAGCAATTCTGTTGTTGTTTCAGCATGCTTTAATGTGCTTTAAACATGGATGCTATGTTTTTATATATTTAATTTCTCCCTATAGGATGAACCTGTTGGTGTTTGTGTATTGTTTGTGTACTGAGAGTCAGCCCAAGTTTTACAGGGTTTGTTGATCCTGGTTTCCTCCTGTTACATTAGAAAATTAGGTTGGCGACCTGTCTTTTTTTTCTTTTAAGTATGGAAGTGAAGGAGGATTTAGCTTTAGGTCCTTTTGTTTGTTATTCTGCTGTAACCATAGACTGTATAAAAGAAATGGACGTAACATCTGTGACGTCATCCATTGGTTTGTGGACTGCTGCTCGGAAGCCAATAGTTTCGAATCTAGGCAGAGCCATCTTGAAAATATCAGGTGCATGCTGGGAAAAATAAAAACACGGATTCTACTTATATGGGCATGAGGCGGGGCCATGGGCGGAGCGGGGATGTTGCTATGGTTGCGAGGACTGGATCTCGAGGACATTGGTCAATCAACCTGTCAATCAGGACGTAGCCACGCCCTAACACATACCCTGCTTTATCGTCAAATATAAAATCAGGGAGGCCAAAATGTCCCAAATGAACATCATACTGCATTGAAGAAGGCTTTAAACTAGCGATTGAGACCATAAACACATTTTGAAAACGTTTACTGAGGTTAGAAATCAAGTGACAAGTTGGTGAATTCTCCATTGACTTGTATAGAGACGGTCGCCCCCTGGTGGCCTTTTGATAGAATGCAGTTCTAAGTTACTTCTGCGTTGGCCTCATTTCAGAGGACCAGAGCTCCCTGCATAGCTGTAACCCACCCTGAAGTTATAAATCCTGAGAAAGGGCTGAACATCATTGTTGCTAATGGGAGCTGAGAAGAGGGGCGTCACTTTTTCATGTTGCACCAGTTTGTCCTCTAGGCCGGGATGTAACACTTGACAATTTTTGCTTTTCTTTTTCATTAAAAAACTGAAACACTGCCACATTATCAAGAGAAGTCTATAGCAGTAGGTGGTAGCAGGTGAGTTTTGGACACTGTGGGGAAATGAGACAGTAGAAAACAAATCAATCAAAAGAAACTTAACCATCAGAGACGAGAGAAGATGATATTTGACATTCTTTACCAAAGATGTGAAGACATAATTTCAGTTTGTTGTCTTCATATTTTCTTTATCAAATCATAATCACCTGCTGATTATAAATGTTTGTTTATTTTCTGAAGGCCACTGCATGCATTTGTTTTTTCTTCGAGTGAACCACAAGTTTGCCTGCTTCTCCCTCCTTGAATGACACATTACCGCCCACAGCCTAACATTTATTCTGAGTGGGACCTTGGTGCTGCTTTGCGCATCACAATCCAGGAGCAATTTCCCTGAAATGTTCTCACACCATGAAGATAATCAGGCCTTGATTGCGAGCGATATTGCCTACCACTTACCAGTAGTCACACTCCAAAAAAAAAACAAAAAAAAAAACCAACCAATGGCATGAGCAATTATCCACAAATATCCAACAATGAACATGTGCTCTGAAAACAGGTGGTTTATTGTTTAAGCAGACAAAAGACTCAGCTTCCCTCATCACAGCCAAGGCGCCATGCAGCCAGATGCAGGGCCATCCTCTGCCATGTTTTCAGAGCCATGCTTTTGTGTGCATGTACGAGAAAGTGAAAGAGCATGAGAATGAGCGACTTAAAGGCATTCATTCATCCTGATGTTCATTGCAGTTACTCGCCAGCCTCAGCGGGCAACACTGCAAGATATCCGTGGAGGTAATCAATTTACAATGTGCTAATCCTCCTAGCTGTATGCTAATGTATATGCGGCTACATGCAAGTTAAGTGATTTCAGATAGCTGCGCAGGCCAACATGGCAGCGGTGTTGCTGAGCTGAGCTGAGCTGAGCTGTGTGTGTGGTAAATGGAAGTGGGATGATTGACTTGGAAAAGGCTTCGGGAGGAAAACAGCAGCTGTGATTTATGGAGGAATCTGAAGCTGACCACACACATTTCTATCAGCGTTATTCTACTCTTTGCACTCATCTTAAACTAAAAACTACTAAAGTATTTTCTTTATAACCTGAAGTTGGTCCTCACAAATATATAAGAGCACACAGACAAATGATTATACGTTTATACTGGTACATGCACTTTTTTAACTTAATTTCCTGCTGTCAAGGAAGGAAGAGAGGAAGAAGGTAGGAAGGAATGAAGGTATGAAAGGAGGAAAGGACAGAAGGAAGGAAAGGAAGGACGGAGGAAAGAAGGAAGGAAGGAAGGTAGGAGGGAGGAAAGAAGGAAGCAGGGAGGAAGGAAGGAAAGAAGGAAGGACTGAGGAAAGACGGAAGGCAGGAAGGAGGGAGGGAGGGAGGGAGGGAGGGAGGGAGAAAGGAAAAGTGGAAGGAAGGAAAGAATGACAGAGGAAAAAAGGAAGGGAGGAAAGAAAGAGAGAAGGAGGGAGGGAGGAAGGATAGACAGAAGGAAGGAAGGAGGATTGGAGGGAGAAAGGAAAAAAGGAAAAGAGGAACGAAGGAAGGTAGGGGGGAGGAAAGAAAGAGAAGGAGGAAGGACAGATGGAAGGAAGGAAGGAAGGACAGAGGAAAGAAGGAAGGGAGGAAGGTCAGGGGAGGAAAGACAGATGATTATACATTTATACTGGCACATGCACTTTTTTAACTTAATTTCCTGATGGCATATTTTTCCGAGCTAAACACAAGATTAAACTTTTTTTTATTGTTTTTATGTATTTATTTTTTATATTCACTGCTGTCAATTAAGGAAGAGAGGAAGAAGGTAGGAAGGAATGAAGATAGGAAAGGACAGAAGGAATGGAGGAAGGAAAGGAAGGAAGGAAGGAAGGTAGGACGGAGGGAGGAAAGAAGGAAGGATTGAGGAAAAGACAGAAAGATGGAAGGAGGGAGGGAGAAAGGAAAAGTGGAAGGAAGGAAAGAAGGAGGGGAGGAAAGAAAGAGAGAAGGAGGGAGGGAGGGAGAAAGGAAAAGAGGAAGGAAGGGAGGAAGGTAGGGGGGAGGAAAGAAAGAGAAAAGGAGGGAGAGAGGAAGGACAGACGGAAGGAAAGAAGGACAGAGGAAATAAGGAAGAGAGGAAGGTAGGGGGAGGAAAGAAAGAGAAGGAGGAAGGACAGAGGAAATAAGGAAGGAAGGGAGGAAGGTAGTGGGGAGGAAAGAAGGAAGAGAGGAAAGACAAATGATTATACATTTATACTGGTTCATGCACTTTTTTAACTTAATTTCCTGATGGCATATTTTTCCAAGCTAAACACAAGATTAAACTTTTTTTTCTTTTTCTGTTTTTAAGTATTTATTTTTTATATTCACTGCTGTCAATGAAGGAAGAGAGGAAGTAGGAAGGAATGAAGGGAGGAAAGGACAGAAGGAAGGGAGGAAGGAAAGGAAGGTAGGAAGGACAGGGGAAAGAAGGAAGGGAGGAAAGAAAGAGAGAAGGACAAAGGGAGAAAGGACAGGGGGAAGGAAAGAAGAACATAGGAAATAAGGAAGGAAAGAAGGAAGGGAGGAAAGAAAGAAGGAGGGAGGGAGGGAGGAAGGACAGATGGAAGGAAAGAAGAACAAAGGAAATAGGGAAGGGAGGAAAGAAAGAGAAGGAGGGAGGAAGGACAGACGGAAGGAAGGAAGGACAGAGGAAAGAAGGAAGGGAGGAAAGACAAATGATTATACATTTATACTGGCTCATGCACTTTTAACTTAATTTCCTGACGGCATATTTTTCCGAGCTAAACACAAGATTAAACTTTTTTTTATTTTTCTGTTTTGAAGTATTTATTTTTTAATATTTACTGCTGTCATTTTCTTTGGCAACTTCTAAGGACATCCTATCCCCAAGCCCTTTTTAAAAAAAAAAAAAATTCACCAAAGCCAAACAAACCTTGACAAAGCATGTCGAAAACTTGTAAAGACTTTTGATGTTTTTTTTTCTCTCCCTGGAGCCGTACGCTGAAGACTCCCAAATAAATACTGAGCTAAACTGTCTAACCTGACGAGCCACACACACCGTCTGAGAAGTCATCCAAGGAAACGGTTTGGAAAAGGGCGAGCACTTAAAAAAACAAAAACAGACTTGTTAGGTGATTGGATGAATCGTTTGTCTATCATCGTGTAACCTTACGAAGCAGCTGGATTCATAACTTCAAGCCTGAAAGACTTTCCTTTCTTCCTTCCTTCCTTCCTTCTTTCCTTCCTTCCTTCCTTCCTCCCTCTTTACTCATTTTTTTCCTTCCTTCCTTCCTCTTTTCCTCCCTCCCTCCTTACTCCTTTCCTTCCTTCCTTCTTTCTTTCCTTCCTTCCTTCCTTCCTTCCTTCCTTCTTTCTTTCCTTCCTTCCTTCCTCCCTCTTTACTCATTTTTTTCCTTCCTTCCTTCTCTCCTTCCTTCCTTCCTTCCTTCCTTCCTTCCTTCCTCTTTTCCTCCCTCCCTCCTTACTCCTTTCCTTCCTTCCTTCCTTCCTTCTTTCTTTCCTTCCTTCCTCCCTCTTTACTCATTTTTTTCCTTCCTTCTTTCCTCTTTTCCTCCCTCCCTCGTTACTCCTTCCTTCCTCCTTCTTCCCTCCCTTCCTTTCTTCCTTCTGTCCATCCTTACTCCCTTCCCTCCCTCTCTACTCCTTTCTTTCCTTCCTTCCTTCCTTCCTTCCTTCCTCTTCTCCTCCAGTTGGAAACTCTCACCACCAGCATCCACATGCTATTGTGTGACCCCATCTGTTTTGACAGTTCCTTCCTTCCTTCCTTCCTTCCTCCTTCTTCCCTCCTTCTTTCCTCCCTTCCTTTCTTCCTTCTGTCCATCCTTACTCCCTTCCCTCCCTCCCTACTCCTTTCCTTCCTTCCTTCCTCTTTACTCATTTCTTTCCTTCCTTCCTTTCTTCCCTCCCTCCTTCTTTCCTCCCTCCATCCCTCCTTCTCTTTCTTCCCCCTACCTTCCTCTTTTTCTTTCTCCTTCCTTCCTTCCTTCCTTTCTCCCTCCCTCCTTTCCTTCCTTCTTTCTTCCCTCCCTACCTACCTACTTCCCCCCTCCCTCCCTCACTCACTCCTTTCCTTCCTTCTTTCGTCCCTCCCTACTCCTTTCCTTCTTTCCTTCCTTCCTTTATTTCCTTTCTTGACTCGAGGACAACAGGAGGGTTAAATAGCTTGAGTCTATATTGTAACTTCAGAATGATTTCTCTTCTTTTAGTGGTTAAAGTATTATTTTTTTTCAGTAAAACATCTGAGTCATAAAAGTAGTTACTGATTTAGCCAATTACAGTCCATGTAGCTTCTGTATGAAGGCAGCCCAGTTAAGTTGAAAAGGAGAGTCCTTCACTACTGAATCATGTCACAGGATAATATGAACTACTGTAGTCGTTATCTCTCTTTTTTTTTTGTGCTTTTCAGTCAGCTAGACGGAAAATATGTTTTAGTACTCATCATATATAAAACTCTCCACATAAATAAATCCATTACAGAGTGAATGACATTTCAAATTCACACCTCTACTCAGCAACACAACGAGCACTTTAGTTGTACAATAACACAGATGTGATAAAATGTCAGATTTTGGTGCAGTGGTGGAGGCGGTAGTGGTGGTGGTGTGAGCTCGTGATGCAGCCTGTTGGTGATTTCCATTTAAATTTCCCTTTGGTCCTCTCACCGTGTCTCCTATAACTGCTGCTGTCCCCGGTGGCTCTCCGGAGCAACACATTGCATCTGGGAGGTCAGCGCTGTTTTAATAGCCTCTCCACACTGAGTCAGCTCACGGAGTCGGCTCGAGGGCTGGAGGTGCGGGTGTAAGTGTTAACCACAGTGGACAGCAGGATTCTGGTGATGGGAAAGCAGATTGTCCTCCAATCAAAACCGCACTCCTCTGAAAAGTCAAACACTGGAATCTCGTCTCGCTGCTCGACTTTGAAATATCCAAGGTTGCTTAACCCTCCTGTTGTCCTCGAGTCGAGGAAGGAAGGAAGGAATGATGGTAGGAAAGGAGGAAGGAAGGAAGTTAGGAGGGAGAGAGGAAGGAAGGAAAGAAGGACAGAGGAAATAAGGAAGGAAGGAGAGAGGGAGGGAGGAAGAAAGGAAAAGAGGAGGGAAGGAAGGAGGAGGGAAGGAAGGAAAGAAGGAAGGACGGAGGAAAAAATTAAGGAAGTAAGGAGGGAGGGAGAAAGGAAAAGAGGAAGGAAGGAAAGAAGGAAGGGAGGAAGGTAGGGGTAAGGAAGGGAGGAAAGGAGGAAAGAAAGAGAGAAGGAAGGAAAGAAGGACGGAGAGAGGAAGGACAGACAGAAGGAAGGAAAGAGGAAGAAAGGAAAGAAGGAAGGACAGAGGAAGGAATTAAGGAGGGAGGGAGAAAGGAGAAGAGGAAGGAAGGAAAGAAAGAGAGAAGGACGAAGGGAGGAAGGACAGATGGAAGGAGGGAAGGAGAGAGGGAGAGAGGAAAAGAGGAAAGAAACAAGGACAGAAGAAAGAAGGAAGGGATGAAGGACGGAAGAAAGAAAGAGAGAAGGAGTCAATTTGACCCGGGAGGACGACAGGAAGGTTAAAATATGTCATATCTAGAGCTCAGTCAGCTGACTCGTGGAGTAGATTAATATTTAAATGTAAAGCATCAGTGTTTGGCGTCTACACTGACCTTGTCTCACCATCACAAGGAAACATTTCTATCACACAGGAGGGAGCACGCAGTGGAGTGACGATTACTAACACCCCCCTTCCCCTCCCCCCCAAGGGAAGATAGGCTACAGGTGGATGCTGGGAGGAGGCGGGGCTTATTGAAACGCTATATGAACAGTAGCAGCATGTGTGTGTGGTGAGGCTGCAGGTATGAAGCCGAGCGTGAGCAGAGAGCTGATGGCTGAAATCTGCTGCCATGATTATAAGGGTGCGTTGGATATATGTTATAATGAGAGTGGTGTGGCATGTGAATGGGGCGGTGCTTGAGTTAATAAACCTTTACATACTGTTCATTTTTATATTTGAAAGCAGTAAAAACACCACAAATGTCCTTTACCCTGAAATGTGATGACGTTTTTTCTAAAGTGGCCCAAAAAAATAAAATTACTTTTGTATAAATGCTACAAATTTTTGTCCATTGAGGTTCATTGTTCCAGCTCAAATTTGACATGAATCTATTGACATGGCTTTTAGTTAAATGAACAGTTAATAGTTTTAATAAGATAGTAGTTATGATGTGAAGACTGATGGCTCTAATGGTTATACAATAAACCCCACAGCTCCATAAACTTCTTGTAATTTTCAGTTTCAATAAAATACATTTAAATAATTATTGCTATGTTATATTTTAATATCTTAGGTAAAATATGACATGATATTGTGTGATAGTAGGTGTTTTTTCTCCAATAATGAGTGGCGTAAAAACACTCTCTGCTCTCTGAAACATTAATCAAGGTTTAATCACCCATATATTGATCAGTCAGATCAGTTATTGATAGTTTCTGAACAGATTTGTGGTTCAAAATTTGGTATAGACACTTTTTATGAGGTGATTCTGAACACATTGTGAGGGTGTTCTTTGATGGTTATTTTAGTGCTTCGATGCAACCGGACTTTGTTGAGCACGGCATCATACAGCGGTTTCATGAGGGGTAAAAATGACCCCCTCGGCGGTTCGAGGTACAAATTATCTTTTTTTTTCTCTTTATCCCACACTCCCATAATTCATTAGATGATTAATAAACCCATTTTAGGAAAACTCATGAACTGAAAGATGTAGAGGTTTTAATTTAACAGAGTGACATGCATTTGAAAACGCTAGGGGGGTAAAAACGACCCCTTGGCGGTTCTAGTGTTAAGCAGTCACTGATATTCACACATGATGCCAGATAAAGTAACGTAACTAACCTGCAGTCTGTAAAAGTGAACAGGAGAACATTTGAACCAGCATAAAAAAACATTACAAAAATATTAATACAATCCCCATTACCTTCCTTCCTTCCTCCCTCCTTCTCTCTTTTCTCCCCATTAACTTCCTTCCTTCCTCCTTCTCTCTCTTTCCTCCCCATTACCTTCCTTCCTCTGTCCTTTCCTTCCTTCCTTCTTTTCTCCCTCCCATCCTCCCTTCCATCCTTCCTTCCTCCCTTCCATCCTTCCTTTCTTCCTCCCTCCTTCTCTCTCTTTCCTCCCCATTACCTTCCTTCCTCTGTCCTTTCCTTCCTTCCTTCTTTTCTCCCTCCCATCCTTCCATCCTCCCTTCCATCCTTCCTTCCTTCCTCCCTCATTCTCTCTCTTTCCTCCCCATTACCTTCCTTCCTTCCTTCCTTCCTTCTGTCAAAGTGAACAGGAGAACATTTGAACCAGCATTACAAAAATATAAATGACATCATGAAGCTGTAAGCAAAGTACTGTTGGTTACCATTATAACTAAAACATAACCATTACAATGCGTGCCCTGCTTCATAGATCAGCTGGTGGATTTGCAACTTTAATACCTTTCTTTGTGATCTGGAAGAAGAAAGCTTTTCATCAGCTGCAGGAGATTTTTTGTAAGGCATTAAGAAGTTGGGCTCAGACTCTTGTTAGCTATTTCATTTGCATGTGACCTTCTCCTCTTCTTCCTGTCTGGATGCTACCTCTCTACACCTCACCTGGCTGGCTCTCTCAGATACAGCTGTTGGTTGTTTTGCAGCTGCTGGGCGGTTTACTGGTTGGGTTGAACTTTTGCTGGTGGTCTGGTAGAGTCCCATCTGGTTGGCTGAAAGGTAAAGGAACTGGCTCAATCACAGCTGTTTTTGGCTGGATGGGGCTAATATTTGAGCGAGTTGCTCTGTGTTCATCAAATGGAGCAAGAAACCCCCCCGGTCACACCTGTGAAGCGCCAGATCACCTTGGCAACATCATCAGCATCACTTCTGCTCTGCTCACCTCTTTCTATCCCTCCTTTCTCTCTTTTTTTTTCTTTTACATACTTCATCCAGATTGGAATAAAGCTGGAAATTAAGTTAGAAGTTAATATAAATAAATGAATTTGCTTGACCCACAGTGTTTTGACTTGTTCCTTCTTTCCTTCCTTCCTTCCTCTCTCCTTTCCTTCCTTACCTCTTTCTCTCTTTCTTTCCTCCCTCCATTCTTCCTTCTTTCCTTCCTTCCTCCTTTCCTTCCTTCTTCCTTCCTCCCTCTCTTCCTTCCTTCCTTCCTACCAGTAAAACAATGCTGGAAAATAAGTAAGAAGTTAATATAGATAAATAAATGTGCTTGGAGGAAGGGAAGAAGGAAGGAAGAAAGGAAGGGAGGAAGGAAGGAAGGGCTGCGGAAAGAAGGAAGGTAGGGGAGAGGGAGGGAGAAAGGAAAAGAGGGAGGATGAAAGAAAGACAGGAAAGAAGGTAGGGGGGAGAAAAAAAAGACAAGGAGGGAGAAAGGAAGGAAGGAAGGAACAGTCAGAAGAGAGGGTCAATTTGACCCGGGAGGACGACACAAAGGTTAACTATTTCATCTGAATGGAAACAATGCTGGAAAATAAGTAAGAAATTAATATATATAAATAAATGTGCTTGTTTTGACTCTTCCTCTATGTATTAGTATGTAAAGCTGGTATAATAAACAATAAGCAATAAATCCCAGCTTATTATGTTCAGCTGTTGAGTTTATCAGCAGACGTGTTTAACTTTGGTTATTTTTGTGGTTATTTTTTAGTTAACGAACCCTTTGTGTGAAACCCATAACAGCTGGGTCATGGAGTATGACAAACTAATCACATGTTTCCAGTACAGCGTAGGTCTCGTTAGCTCCTCGGATTCACCGACAGCAACATCCACCCCCCTCTCTGTGGTTTCTATCCCAGTATGTGAGGAGAGCAGGGTCACAAAGTTCAGTTCAATCCAGAAATGATAATTAACTTCTCCTCCTGCATGAACACTAATATATAAGCTTTCTATACTTCCAGGAGTTTAACCTTTGTGACCCTGTCTGTTTTGACTGTTCCTTCCTTCCTTCCTTCCTTCGTCCTTCCTCCCTCCTTCCTTCTGTCTGCCCTTCCTTCCGTCTGCCATTCCTTCCTTCCTTCCGTCTGTCCCGCCTTCCTTCCTCCTTTCCTTCCTTCTTCCTCCCGCTCTTTCTTCCTTGAGTCGAGGAGGATTAATTTATACCAAAAAGAAAAAAGAAAACAGAAGCTTTCAGAGAGCAGCTGGCCCCCATTGCTCACTCACAGAGAACGCTCGCCTCATGGAGCCAACTCGTTCGCAACTGACACATCACTAGCTACTCCGCCTGAACTAGCTCGCAGGCGTTGCTTCATTAGTTAAACCCATAATGTCTCCAAAATAGTTCATTTGCCCTGCTAATAACATGTCTCACTACATGCAGAGCAGGGTTAGTGATTTCTGTATTTTTCCTCAATCCCACTGGTGCGCAGCTGAATAACTGCCAGCATTTATAATCAGGCTATTAGCCAGAAGAAAACCGGCAAAGTATTTACTGGATGTGTTTGTTTATGTGCTCTGCAGAGTCAGGAAGGGCTGCTGTGAAGAGAGGCTGCAGAGGTTGAGCAACGTCTATAGTTAAACTTCAGATAGGGGCTTTTGTTTACCAGACAGCCTTGGCCCAAGTCATAACATAATTTACTTCAGCGCAGTTTTCCCATGAGGACGACCAGATAGAGAAGTCAGCCTGACTCAAAGCAGAGCAGACAGCTGGCTATATGAAGAAGAAAAAATCCTTCACACAGTATAAGTACATAGACTGTATAAAAGAAATGGACGTAACATCCGTGACGTCACCCATTGGTTTGTGGACTGCTGCTCGGAAGCTGCTTCGAATCTAGGCAGCGCCATCTTGAAAATTTCAGGTGCATGCTGGAAAAAATAAAAACACGTGAGGCGGGGCCATACGCGGAGCGGGTAGGTTGCGATATGTTGCGAGGGCTGGATCTCGAGGACATTGGTCAATCAACCTGTCAATCAGGACGTAGCCACGCCGTAATGCATACCCTGCTTTATCGTCAAATATAAAATCAGGGAGGCCAAAATTTCACAAATGAACATCATACTGCATTGAAGAAGGCTTTAAACTAGCGATCGAGACCATAAACACATTTTGAAAACGTTTACTGAGGTTAGAAATCAAGTGAGAAGTTGGTGAATTCTCCATTGACTTGTATAGAGACGGTCGCCCCCTGGTGGCCTTTTGATAGAATGCAGTTCTAAGTTACTTCCGCGTTGGCCTCATTTCAGAGGACCAGAACTCCCCGCCTTGTCATAACATAATTTACTTCAACGCAGGTTTCCCATGAGAACAACCAAATAGAGAAGTCAGCCTGACTCAAAGCAGAGCAGACAGCTGGCTATATGAAGAAAAGAAAAAAAAATCCTTCACACTGTATAAGTAACTGCCTGATGACAGAAGTTGACTGGCCATGCTGTCCTCACACTCTGTTGTGCTCCGTTAGGTTAATTAGTTCGTTTCCTTTTTTTCTCTCCCAGTCACTGACTTGGCACCTTTGAAAATTAAATGTCTCCACTGCAGAGACAAAGGCTCCGATGTGCCCCACAACTTCATGGCACTTCTCGTGTTGAGTGGAGGTGAGGAGGTGAGGAGACTTTCTGGCATGAACCCTCCACACGCTCCTCTCTGGAAGGGAAAATTAAACAGCCGTTGGAAGAGACACATCCTACGGTGCTGCATTTTCTTCTCTTGAAACAAAATAAAGCACATTTGAGGATAAACAAGAAGTTTTTCCAACATCAAAAACTACATATTTTCCTCAAATTACCTTTACAAATTCACCCAGCATTTGCATTTTTTTCTATACAACCATTGTGAATTCAGCCTAATTGAATGTTTTCATCCTTCAGAAAAAGACAGAACAGTTTCAGAGGAATAGAGTGTAAAGGCATAGTCTTTCTGAATTCATCTACTTTCTGCTCCTTATTTGCATCTGTGAGTCTGCACTTGGCTTTTTCTTCATACTAATAATGCATCATTTCATTTCCCTGACTGGAAAGCAAATTGGGAGTGTGTGAACACAAAAAAATGTATGATTGTACATTTATTATGTCCCATTAAATTAATTTGGAGCTACTTCCCCCTGAACCTGCTGTGTGCTGCTGATTTCCTTGTGCTGCTTAGCTTTTAATTCTTTGAGATGCAGCAGGGAAGCATCAGTCATCTTTTTCTTTGTTCCTGCTTCACGCAGGTAGCAATGTTCCAATTTTTAATTTGTGTTCGATGTTACGGCAGTTGCAAAACACATTTAAAAAGTCTTCACAAAGTCAAAAAACCAAATTAAACATATTTTGTTGTGGCATAAACAAATAGAAAAGAGGAGAATGGTAGAAAACTTTTGAAATAGTGACAGTAAAGTAACAAACTGAGTTAAGTACATGTTTTTGACAGCGTTCCAGAAAATAATACACTTCACCTGCTCCTATTTCTCTGCATTAACCTTCATCCAACCAACATATTTAACATATATAAAGGCCCATTTATGCTCAACGGACGTACGAAAATGTCCTTTTCAAACGATGTTACTGTCACTGCTCACATACTTCCATGCGTCCTTTACGTTGGCATGGATGTTACCCAATACATCCACCAGGGGGCAGCGCAGAGTCAAAAGTTTATGACAACAACAAACTCAAAAACAAACATGGAGACTGTGGAGGAGATGTTGATAATGTTCCTCTTGCATAAAAGACACAAAACCATATGTTTAAAGTTTCTAACCAACTCACAAAACCTTTCCTCAAAAAGTTCCTCCATTGTTATTTCTTCTTCGTGTCTCACTAGAGCTACGTATCGAGTTGTGACAGCAACACTGCCACTCCGTGGTTTCCGGTGGTACTGCTCCGTTTGGTCCGTATCTGTAAGCTTTATGGAAACGTGCAGAAATACGGACGAAATGAACGCAGAGCACAGACAGAAGGGTCCGTCTGTATTCAGATTGTATTTAACGTTGAGCATAAATGGGCCTTAAGGACTACCGACTCAGATCTCAGAGGACCTAAAGAAAGAATTACTGAAAGAAACAACCATCATCACAAAATATGACCTTACTTTTTCTCAAAACATTATGTAATTAACGACATCTGGGGAAAACAAAGGAAAGCTATAATTATCTATTTAATTGTAACAGTATTGCAAGGGCCATTGTGTACAAATACATAAGCATTTAGATTTATGAGAAGATATCCTTCAAAAATCATGGATCAAATTTGGTGAGTAAACTAATGCATCACTTGATTTCAAATAAATCCAGCTTGCTGTTGCTTTGGAGAAAAAACCTTTGTTGAGGCAATTTGTTTCTCATCAGTTTAAAGCTATGGAGACTCTCTGTAAGCTTCAGATGTGGCTTCAAAGCCCCTTGATGCAATCAACCATCCTGCACTCAGGTTCATTACTGGTGATGCTTATATCACTGTAGAAGAAGGTTGGGTGGTCCTCTTCCTCTAACTCTGTAAGAGGTGATGAGATCTGCATATGTATGTGTTTAGTTACAAGGCCCTTCATGGAAAGCTGCCTTCTTATTATTCCAATGCCGGTTTGGTTCACTAGACCACATTACACTGAGACTAACGACTTGCTCACGCTCTATGTCCCTCGTGTTCATACAGAAATGGGAAGAACCATTTCCTCAAACCTTTTTAACTTCAGTTTATACCTGTGTTTTAATTTAATTTGTTTTTTATCCATTTATTATATCTATGGGTTAAGGTTAGGGTCCTATTTCATGCTTGACGTGATTGTAAATGAGGGTTTCGCTGTGCAATCACAATCATTTTGACAGAGGCAACAATACACATTACACACAGTCATGTAGTTGCAGGTATACATATAGTACAGACCTGGTGGGCCTAAGGGTTAGGGCACCAACATTTGTTTCATGTCACTCGATCTCTCTCCTCTCATATTCTGACATTTCTCATCCTTCAAGTACAGGTATGCACAAAATGTCCCGTCAAAATAAGACTTTGGGTTAAAAAGGTGAAATTTGGTGTTGACATCGGGTCTGTTCTAAACCTCATACTTTCCTACTACTCGTACTAACTCTGACGTCATTTGAAGTATGTAGTGCGTTTCATCTGAGTAGTATGTGATTTAGAGTATGTGAGAAGTTCCTGGATGGTTTACTAGATTCTCCAGAAATGCAGAGTATGCATCAAGAGCTGACTACTCACACTCAAATTACCCAAGATGCAATGCAACTTCTGAAAAAAAAAAACGAAAATACAAACGTCATAGATCACCACGTCGGTGGTTTCAAGTTAGCTACAGCGAGGGTATGTTCACTTCCTGTTTTCAAAATAAAAGCACCAATTCTATCGTTATGGATTTCTTAATAATAAAAGGTGACGGGTGTTTTATTTTGTGAAAATGAGGAAGCGTGTTACTCGCTACGGCTAACTTGAGTGGCTCCGAATTCTCAGGAACAAAACTTTAAACAGGTGTTATTTGGACAAATTAGCGTCACATTGTGGATCTAAAGGGCTACTTTACTTTCTTCCTAAAAAGGTTAGAAATGTGGATAAAGTGGTTTATTTACAGAGTTAGAGCTAAAATGAAATCAGCTTCAGCCTGATGATTTCAGCTCGGGTAGGAACGCAATGCATTGTGGGTTATCGTGTAGTTTACTACAGTGTAAACGGTCTGCTTACTATCTGGTCGTTTAGTGTGTGGTATGGAAGTATGTAGTATGTAGTATGCGGTTTCGAACACAGCCATCCTCTCAGAAAAAGCATTCAGCCTTTTTTAACCCATCTTCCTCCGCTGCTTCTTTGTCCTATCACTTCCTCTGATTAGCTTCCTGTCTCCAACATCCAGTTCCCCACCTGTAAACCTTTCTCTCATTTCCCTGTCTCCTCCTATCATGCACCCTTCTGATCTCTCTCCTTCAAACCGCTGCATTCTTAACATTCACTGGACGTGGACATGCTTGATGTTTAATCAGCCGCATTACTCCTCGCTCACACTCTGCACTCTCTTTGTTCTGTGTTGTTTGTCCCTCTCGAACTCTCCGCCCTCCCCCTCGCCCGCACCTCTTCTCCTGCCCTCCTCACCTCACATTTCCGTCGTCTCTCCCTCCCTCCTCCCTCCTCCCGCTCTCCCCCTCAGGACCTTGTGGCTAGGAGCTGTTCGTGTTTGTCAGATCCATTAAGAGGAAAGGCGCGTTGGAGGATAGAGAGGGGAGCCGCCCCGGCGTTTGACCCGCTTTGCCCTCCCTGTCACGGGGCGGTCGTGGCAGAGCCCTCCGGGAGGTTCTGGATGTCTGACTGGTTCCTCGTGGCATAAGCCTGCCTAGACAGTAATTGGCTGGCTTGGAGCTTCGCGATGGGGCTCTCTCTTGACAGCTGGTGGGTGGATGCAGCACACCAATTAGAAAAACAGAGAGAGACACACAGGGTAAAAGAGAGGGAGCGAGGTGCACTGTGTGTTTCTGTGATTACATGTTGCAGAAATAGTGAGGAAGACAAGAAAGAACAGTTTGTACTTTTACCCTTCCAAATCTATGCTGGTTGATTGCCCTAAGAGAGACACATGGAGACAATCCATATGCATTCATCCCCCCCAATCCCCCCCTCTCCTATCCACTTTCTCCAATGTAGTACATCTCTAAATGCAGTATATTTTCTCTCTAAGAACCTTTTTTTCTTCAAAGCAACAGAAGCAGCTTCATTTGCACACACATCGTGAAACTCACACATACGATGACTGCAACAGAAAACAAGACAAATGGAAATCACTTAGACACGATGGAAGATACATTTACACAGATTATAATCATTTAACTTGAGGGGGGGTGAGACTAAATGAATGTGTCAGTGTTTATGGGAGTCCACACACCTGTTACATAGTAGAGTATAGTAGAAGATCATCAAACGACACAAAACAGCAACAAAAATAAATAGTTTGGTTCTCTGCTGGAAACTGTTGTTGAATTATCTGTGTGGGGGGCGTACCTATGTTACCCGGGTCCTATGTTCCCCTATCGCGGCTAACTCGGTTGCTAGCTCAGCGGCTAACTCTGCTGTTAGCTCGGCGGCTAACTCGGTTACTAGCTCGGCTGCTAATTCAGCGGCTAGCTCGGCGGCTAACTCGGCTGCTAGCTCGGCGGCTATTTCGGCGGCTAACTCAGCTAACTGGCTAACTGTAGAAGGGATCATCCCTATGTTCCTCGATTGCGGCTAACTCGGTTGCTAGCTCAGCGGCTAACTCGGCTGCTAGCTTGGCAGCTAATTCGACTGCTAGCTCGGTGGCTAACTCGGCTGCTAGCTCGGCGGCTAACTCACCTAACTGGCTAACTGTAGACAGGATCATCCCTATGTTCCCCGGACACATACAAAGCGGGGAACATAGGACCCGGGGAACATAGGGATGATCCCATCTGTGTGTAATTAGACAGAATGTAAAAAGCTTGACATGTACTGTCCTCTCACAGTGTGATTGGTGCCTCTCAGTGTAAGCGCATCCTTTTCAGGCTATGTTTATCTCAGTCCACAGACAACATGATGCGAGCCACCTGATTTTAGTTTTTCAAATCTTCCCAGTGTGAAGAGCTGACAAGTGAGTGCTTTTCTTTTTTTTTCTCTCTGCAGTGTGCCGTATGCATGCTAATACTTACATACACTAAAATATTTACTAATGTTCCTTCTGATGCTGTTCCCTTGGGGGAGCTTGTCTTGAGTTTCACCACGCTGTAGATCAGCTCTAATTATATACTAAAAAAAAGGATGAGCATATTATAAACAAGTGCATAAACTCATGCAACACACACACACACACACACACACACAACTGCATCACGCAGTGTTATACAATCTACTTATTCCACACAGCAACGATTTGATACATTTTGGTTTTAACCCTCCTGTCGTCCTTTAATTTTTCCTTCATTCTTCCCCTCCTCCCCTCCTTTCTTTACTCCCTCACTTCCTTCATTCTTTCCTTCTTTCCTACCTTCCTTCGTTACTTCCTTCCTCCTTTCCTTCGTTACTTCCTTCCTTCCTCATTTCCTTCCTCCCTTCCTTCGTTACGTCCTTCCTTCCTCTTTTCCTCCCTCCCTCCTTACTTCCTTCCTCTTTCCCTCCTTCCTTCCTCCTTTCTCCCCTCCTTCATTCCTCCCTTCCTTCGTTACTTCCTTCCTTCCTCTTTTCCTTCCTCCCTTCCTCCCTCCTTCCTTCTTTCCTTCCTTCCTCCCTTCCTTCGTTCCTTCCTCATTTCCTTCCTTCCTTCCTCCCTTCCTTTGTTCCTTGGCCTGAGGACAACAGGAGGGTTAGGTAAGTTTACTGCTAAAGGCAGACTACAGAGTCCAGGTCTGGATCAAATAACAATTTACTTGACCCAGACGGCATCACTATCACTTCACCTCACCTGCTACATCCTGCTATCTTTCAACTACCTGGTAATCACCGCAGTTAGCAAGACTGTTGTTGTTGGATGTGTTGGATGTAGGAGGTCTGGCTGAAAGAGTGGCTTCCTTAGAAAAACAAAAAAAGAGAGGTTAACAGTGCAAACCGGCACTTAAGGATGACTGGTTCAAGAAGCTTGCACTCATATTGCCCGAGGGAAGTACAACCCCTACTTGATTTGCATATAGTGAATAATTATAATATCAAACGCCACTACAACAACAAACATGCCACATTGGAACAAAACTATCCTCTGAATATTTGTACGACAAAACTAAAACCACTGGAAGTCCAGCAGAATCATTTTTAAATCAACATTTTTAACCCTCCTGTTGTCCTGGAAGGAAGGAAGGAAAGAAGGAAGGAAGGAAGGGTGGAAGGAAGGAAGGAAGGAAGGGAGGGAGGGAGGAAGAAGGAAGGAAGGAAGGAAGGGAGGAAGGAAGGAAGGAAGGAAGGAAGGAAGGAAGGAAGGAAGGAAGGAAGGAAGGCAGAAGGAAGGGAGGGAGGGAGGGAGGGAGGAGGAAGGAAGGAAGAAAAGAAGGAAGGACATAGGGAGGAAGGAAGGAAGGAAGTCAAAACGGTCAATTTGACCCGGGAGGACGACACAAGGGTTAAATCATGAATGGAGTAAAGAACTCATACTGCAGCTAACTCACTCACTAATGAACACTTCCACTTTCATTTCCACCTGGCTTCACACCTTTTAATGCCCCCTGCGGTTACATCACTTCTCCCATTTATACAAAAATACTGTTCATAGTTACTGGACATAGTTAAGAGTTTTTGTATTGGAATATAATTGACCTTTTATATGGAGGAAATGTGATAAGTGGACTTCTATGAATCCCATTATCATAGCTGTGAGGAACACTTCTGGTCTTATATCATAATCTTCCAGCATAAAGAACATTAGTCAGGTATGTCAATATTGTTTTGCACTGTTTATGATATATGAAAGCACCTTGCCAAGTACATTACCTTTAACTGCTATAGAGAAATCATTGTTTATATTTAAATTAACTCTCGTAGCAACGCACTATCAACATCAGCTTCAGTCAACAGCAGTAATGTCTGTTAATGTAAGTAATGGGTCTTAATTTGCAACACTGTATTATTTCAAACTATGCACAATACGTTAAAAATATACTGACTGCTACACGTTAGTCGCATATAAGGATAGATATCGTTAAAAATGATGATACCAGTACCGATCCAAGTACCCCTAAAGTGAAACTGATACCAACTGAGTACTTCATTCGACACCCATTCTACATCTGTGCACATGCTTTTATCCGGTGTAACAGGCATGTAGTGCACTTAGGGCACTACAGCATTTAGGTGGCATCTTGGCTGTTGAACTTCTTATTCACCAAGACTTCAGGACGCATTAAAACGCAGGACGCATTAAAAAAATGCTTATGTTGATTGGTTGTGAGCAAGTCCGTACAAATAATCATGTTTTCTAGCTCTGGGTGCAAAAACGATCGATTGCAGGTATCGTTTGATGAGAGAGGTTTCTATACTATTACTAAGGAGTAGCTACTAAGAAAACTGCAACTTATTCAAAATTGTGCCGCATGACTTTTAACAAAAACAAGGAAAAATTAGCATATTACTCCTGTTTTAGAATATATTTTAAGGTTATTTTGCTTGGTTTTTAAAACTCTGAAGCTGGGTTCTTAGATATAAACAATTAAACCCATAAAGAAAATAGGAAGCACAACATTATGTAATTATAGAATAGTCAACAACATCTGAAATATAAATAATGTCATTTTAACTTATTTTAACTTAACGTCTTTCCTTTTAATTTGCCTAATTTTACTAAATTTCTCTTTTTTCGATACTGTTTTATTTGCTGGTGTATTATTGTATTTTTATCTGTAATGCACATTTAGCTACATGCCTTGTATGAAAGGTGCTCTATAAAATAACCCTTCATTATTATTATTATTATTATTATTATTATTATTATTATTATTATTACTTGGTATCGATTTCGGTTGATACCTTAAAGCTAAAGAGTACCAATACCTAACCCTATAGTCCCATACAAAACCAGCCATCATAATTATCATTGTAATTTGTAGATCAATAGCTACATTTTATTTTACTTATGCATGACGTGAATGTTACACACACACAAAGTAAAGATATATAAGCAAAAAGATTTAACGTTTATCTTTCCTTTCCAGAGTCTGTGCTGATAACCTGCCAACAGTACATACTGAGAAACATGACAACAACAACAACACACACTTCCTCTTACAAACAGTAAAGTTCCTCAGTACAGAGTGTACAGAGTGTATCCTGTCACTATGATCCTAGTCATACTTAAAAGTGGAGAGACATTTTTCTTAGTACAAACACACACACACATACACACACACACACACACACTTTCTGTCTCTCTGTAAAGTTTTTCCCTGCAGACTCTGTTTTATGTCGCTGAGGACCTGAGCTGTATTTCAAGGCAGAGAGAAGCACTTTACTTTGTGTGAGTACAGTAGACTGGCACAAACACACACAGTCATGCAGCAGCTATAATTGATTAGTGACTCCCTCTCTGCTCTGTCTCTCGTCCTCTCTGATGTGCGTATTATAGATCAAAATCACAGCTTTAATCTCCAGCTGAATTCACATTTTAGCTGGTGAAGCTTAGTTTGCTCCACTTGGAAAGAGAGAATGCGTCAATGTTTGTCGTGCTGTATGTGTAACACTGTTTTGTGGATTGCATAATAACAGTATAAAATGAGAGACTGGAGAGCATGCAGATCTTATTAGTGTAAGCCAAAGTGTTAGTTGAGGGTTTATGGGGAGAAAATTCCTGTACTGTTTTATATTTATTGACATAATAAACAGCATCTCATCATTTCAGGCGCTATCTTCGGTTTATTAATGGCTTGGGAGTCGGTACAGTTGACAGTACTGTCTCTACAATATTTATAATGTGGGACTTATAAAGTTACATTTAAAAGGAACATTTATAAAGTTTAGTAAACACAAGAGTCCGTTGGCACAGGTTACGTCACCCATTGGTTTACGGACTGCTGCTCGGAAGCCAATAGTTTCGAATCTAGGCAGAGCCATCTTGAAAATTTCAGGTGCATGCTGGAAAAAATAAAAACATGGATTCTACTTATATGGGCATGAGGCGGAGCCATGGGCGGGGCGGGGAGGTTGCTATGGTTGCGTGGGCTGGATCTCGAGGACATTGGTCAATCAACCTGTCAATCAGGACGTAGCCACGCCCTAATGCATACCCTGCTTTATCGTCAAATATAAAATCAGGGAGGCCAAAATGTCCCAAATGAACATCATACTGCATTGAAGAAGGCTTTAAACTAGCGATTGAGACCATAAACACATTTTGAAAACGTTTACTGAGGTTAGAAATCAAGTGAGAAGTTGGTGAATTCTCCATTGACTTGTATAGAGACGGTCGCCCCCTGGTGGCCTTTTGATAGAATGCAGTCCTAAGTTACTTCCGCGTTGGCCTCATTTCAGAGGACCAGAACTCCCCGCCTGGTTACAATTTGACATTAATTGTTTACTTTCAACCCTTCAAGTCTGTCACATAATGCAGAGAGCCTCCTGGGAAAGATTAGAATATATATATTATAATGGGCTATATAAAAAAAACCCTAATAATCAGCCACTGCTTGCCACTCTCTCACAACACCTGTGCACTGTGGATGCCAAAAGTCTGAGCAGTATTAATCAGTCAGTATTAAAGCCATGTTGTCACTATTCTTTCTCCCTCGCAATTTAGCAAAGACATGCTCTTACTGAACCTAGACAAGCAATTAAGGTAAACACTTCAGATTACCTTTATTCTTTTTTTGTTTCTAATAAAGATTAATGAGAGAGCCTTGTAATTGCTGTCAAGGTAGGACAAGTGTACGACTACAACAAGACAACAATCACTAATTATTTATGTACCCCCATCAGCATTATGGAGTATTCTTTTGACACCCAAATCTCAGGAAATGTCCTCTTTTTTTCTATTGAATCTGATAAATCAAACAAGGGTAGCAAAAAGACTTTCCAATCAATATTACTGTTCACTAACTGACTTCTACAAAGATAGAAATGAAACCAGTGAAGCTATTGCAGCACATATCATAGATATTGGTAGTTACAATAATTAACTCAATTTTTCTCAGAAACCTGTCAGTTTAATGGGAAAAAAAAGCTTGGGTCAAAAATGTCTCCTGTTATGTTTAGAAACATGTAAATTGCTAAGGAACTGTCTCGGTGATTGACAAGATTTGAATAACTGGACTGACATTTATTTTCACAGGGGCAACTTTTTTAAAGAGGTGTCACGTTTTCGACTGATTTTTGGACTGAAACTATGACAGAAGCTTTAACACTGCTGCTGGCAGAAACTACTGCTGTATAAATAACAAGGGTAACTTTTAGATGTGTCCACAGTGGTGAGTTTAAAGTGTGAGGATAAGTCGCCTGTTTCATATTTAGAGTGAAACACTGATTTTATTTATCATACTGATTTTAAAGTACCTGTATACTGCAAGTTAAACCATTTGTATGTTCCTCTCTCTCTCTTCCTTCCTTCCTTCCTTCCTTCCTCTTTTCTTTTCTCACTCACTCCCTCCCACCCTCCCTCCTATCTTCCTTCCTCCCTTCTTTCCTTTCCTCCCTTCCTTCCTGCGTCCTTATTCATCCCTTCCTCCCTCCCTCCTTTCCTTCCGTCTTCCTTCCTCCCTCCTTTCCTTCCTTCTTCCTCCTCTAGGCCCTCCTTTCTTTTATTCTTCCTCCCTTCCTTCCTCCGTCCTTTCCTTCTGTCTTCCTTCCTTCCTTCTTCCTCCCTTCTTTCCTTTCCTCCCTTCCTTCCTGCGTCCTTATTCATCCCTTCCTCCCTTTCGTCCCGTCTTCCTTCCTCCCTCCTTTCCTTCCTTCTTCCTCCCTTAGTTCCTCCTTTCTTTCCTTCTGTCTTCCTTCCTCCCTCCTTACCTTCCTTCCTTCCTCCCTCCTTTCCTTGTGTCTTCCTTCCTCCCTTCTTTCCTCCCTCCTTCCCTCCCTGCCTTCCTTGACTCGAGGACAACAGGAGGGTTAAGCTATTAATTTAAAATGCTACAACAATGCTCTATTTTGAGAGACATTAATCACGTTATTCTGACAAGTATTGATACTTAATAGTATCTATTAATTGATAAAAAGCTGAGAATGAATGTTCACTCCTTTGTTTACTTCAAGTCCAAGTTTATAATTTGTCCCAAGTGAGCAATTTATGCTGCAGCAAGCATAAAACACACACATAGTAAAAACATGCAATATGTCACAGAAACCTATAACGGCTCATACAGACCACCAACTAAGTATGCACCATAACCCCCAAAGACATCAGTGCTCCATGCAAACCACTGCTACTAATAAAATGTGCTGCCCCTCAATATAATAACTGTCACAATCACAGTCTGTGTATCATTATCATTCATTATCGTCATCATTAACAGCATCACCAACACTGAAGCAGTGGGCTAATCATCAACAGCAGCAATTCCTGCCAATAAGCGTTCAAGGCTCGAATGGAGAAAGGGATAAAAAGGATAAAATAACATCATACTACAGATAATACAGAAGAGTTTACACCTGCTGCTGGTCACTGAACGAGCATGCACAAGGTGGGGAGTTCCGGTCCTCTGAAATGAGGCCAACGCGGAAGTAACTTAGAACTGCATTCTATCAAAAGGCCACCAGGGGACGACCGTCTCTATACAAGTCAATGGAGAATTCACCAACTTCTCACTTGATTTCTAACCTCAGTAAACATTTTCAAAATGTGTTTATGGTCTCAATCGCTAGTTTAAAGCCTTCTTCAATGCAGTATGATGTTCATTTGTGACATTTTGGCCTCCCTGATTTTATATTTGACGATAAAGCAGGGTATGCATTAGGGCGTGGCTACGTCCTGATTGACAGGTTGATTGACCAATGTCCTCGAGATCCAGCCCTCGCAACCATAGCAACCTCCGCCCATGACTGCGCCTCATGCCCATATAAGTAGAATCCATGTTTTGATTATGCACCCACAATACGATGTCTGTGATTGAGGACTGCTGCTCAACTCCAGGACTACTGTAACCTTTACTATGAAGCCAATTTTAATCTTTACTCAACTCATCCTGATATTGGATCAGCTTCAGTCTTTTGGGGATCTTCGAATATCTGAGCTTGAGCTTGTGCACAAAGACCTCTGAACTTGGTCCAGTCTAGTAAAACAATTAGCAGTAATGAATAAAAACAGATGGTTGGTTCGAAGTCAGGTCAAAATACTGGCATGGTTCAGCACTTACCTACAATTTTTATAAGCATTATTAAAACAAATCTGAACTGTGGTTTACTGAAATTCAGGTAATACGATAAAATGCAAAATAAAAAGCAAAAAAAGAAAAAGAAATGTAAATTCCTGTTAGAAGCAGTGTAGCTTTTTACAGGCTGTAAGTGCCAAAAAGTGAACACATAAAAATATATTTTCTTAGAGTTCACCACAAAGGGTTTTTTTGAGAGTCAACAATAAGCTTTTAGGTGCTTTTACTGTTGGAGCAGATACAGCAACAAAAAGACACCCAGTCATGTTCAGATGAAGCACTCAAGGTGACAAAAAGAATTTCCATATTTATCTGAATAAAAAGGTCAGAGGAAGAAGCACTCAGAAGTGTCACCCTTCCTTTTTTCTGATCTGTGCTAATTACTCTTTACTTTCACTTTGAGAGATGGATTTGCTTGCTGCACTTTGCGTGAGCAGCAAAAATGAGACTGAGAAGTTTTCTGCTCTTGTCTTTTCAATTTAGAAACATTAATTCATACTGCCATACACAAGTACAGTAGTTTTATTTCTCAACAGCTTGCTGAGCTACGTATTGTTCATGTGACCTTGCATTGATCATCTTGCATTGAGCCAAATCTCTCTCCCTTTCTTTCTCTCTAAGGACAATAATGTCCCCTAGAAATTACATTATGTACTACTAAATCGGGGGTGCTCAATACGTCGATCGCGATCTACCAGTCGATCTCCAAGGTACTATTGGTAGATCGCATGACAAGGTGAGGTGACATCAGGCGCGCTGGAAGGTATTTTCAGTAGGGGGGGCTGCGATCAAAATGCATGACGTCACATCATTGTGATGGTTGTTGTTAATTAGCCTATTAATATGTTTTAGGGGTTGGGGGCAGAAATAAGTGTGTTACAATTTATATTATTTCATGTAATCAGATGAACTACAGCACCCAATATCATTTTAGCCGGACACACACTAGCGACACTTTGAACCCGTTCTCTCTCTCTCTCTCTCTCTCTCTCTCTCTCTCTCCCCTCTCTCTCTCTCTCTCTCTCACACACACACACACACACTCCTCATCTGTTCACCCATAGGGCCAAAATAAAGAAATAAAACTAAACATAAATATATACTGTAGCCTACATTCAGGCGAAATAAACCTAAACTGAACTTGGCTTTCAATTTCCGTTCTCACTTATAAATATTGAAACAACAGACAGCAAACTTGAACACTAAAGCTGCCACAGAAAGCGTCAAGAACACTGAAATTATGAATGAAAACGGCAACAATCAGTGGGGTGTACATCGGCGATTACACGCAACCCCCGCCGCGGCTACTCTGACACTGCTCATTTAGCGCGCACTAGGCAATCGTACCGTGCCAAAGCACGTTTGCCCCCTAAAGTCCGGATTATTTGGCTAGTGTGAGTGCAAGTGTACCCTGCTTGAGGGAGAAGAAGCCAATTTTCCAGGGAATCGCAGCACGCAGCATCCAGCGTGCTGCGTGGACTTCATTACATCTGCTGCACCGCTGCTACCACAATTATCAAATGCTAAGTTTATTGTCTGTGACTGTGACCCTCATAAAAGTAATATTTTACAAATCTGCATTATATAAACTAACGAAATTCGTTAAAGTAAGTCATTTGAAGACTTCTAAGTCATTAAACTAAGTCTTACTTTTACTGGAGTAATCTACCTCGTTCGCACCTGTCATTGTAAGGTAAAACTTACCTACTGAGTGAACTCTCCCGTTCTCTCTTATAAACGAGTCGGACAACAACGTGTATCAAACATGAAGCAAAGTGAAAAAATAATAAAGTACGTAATAACAACCCCCCCCCCCCCCCCCCGCGGAAGTGTTGAGCACGGCATTATACAGCGGTTTTATAAGGGGTAAAAATGAACCCCTCGGCGGTTCGAGGTATAAATGATCATATTTTTTTTCTTTTTATCCCACACCTACGGAAGCTTATTGCATTCATTCAATAAAAAAAAAATACAGATCCTGTTTTTCTGAGTAATTTTTTCTGTTTTTCTGAGTAATTTTTTCTGTTTTTCTGAGTAATTTTTTAAAAATCTGTTTTTCTGAGTAATTTTTTTTTGGATCAGTTTTTCTGAGTAATTTTTATTCCCTGTTTTTCTGAGTAATTTTTTTCCCTGTTTTTTTGAGTAATTTTTTCTCTACTTCGAAATCTCGCGATAACACCTCACTTGCAAGTGACTCCTGCAGCTCCTGCTCCTGCTATGACCCGTCTTCAGTCTTACCATCTATATGACTTAGCGACAGGACAATCTCCCAGTGTCTTAAACCCAGATCAAAGTAGAACTTGATTAAAGTAAACAAGCAGGTCATGTTTGCTGCCATTAAATCGACCTCTCAATTAAAGGAGTGAATGTGTCCAATGTTTTGAATGCCAAGGGGAAAAAATTACTCAGAAAAACAAGGGGAAAAAATTACTCAGAAAAACTGATCCAAAAAAATTACTCAGAAAAACAGGAAAAAATTACTCAGAAAAACTGATCCAAAAAAATTACTCAGAAAAACTCATCCCTCAAAAAAATTACTCAGAAAAATATTGTAAAAATGTAAAAATGTATTTTTTTTTTATTGAATGAATGCAATAAGCTTCCGTACACACCCCCCATAATTCACTAGATGATTAATAAACCCATTTTAGGAAAAGTCATGAACTGAAAGGTGTAGGGGTTTTAATTTGAAAACGCCAGGGGGGTAAAAATGACCACCTCAATATATTTCTCAATAAATATAATGGGTAGATCATTTTGACTTGGTCATTTCAAAAGTAGCTCCCATGCTGAAAAAGTGTGAGCACCCCTGTACTAAATGCTTTGCCAATTAGCATTTGTAGTGATTAAAAACTGTGTAAAGGCTGATAATTGTTACATAATCTAGTTCACCACACTGACAATAACTGTCCATAATAAACTGGATGGGAGGCCAATGGCTCAAAATATATTTTATACAGAAAAAATGTTGCACAATAAAAAAGAACTATTAAAAAGAAAAGGGGTAATCGAATAGGCTTAAAGCTAAACAGTAGCAGTGCAGTAAACTAGGTATTGATACAATATTGATATAAAAAAAAGAGTCCCTATCATGTAGTCTTCCCCAGGGTCCTAAAGGCATCAACATATTGGATACTGATAAATAAGTTTGTGTCCTACATCCCAAGATAGATTTAGGAAAGTAAAATACTTGAGTTGGAGATTGCAGAAAGATCATGATCAAGTCAAATATTAACTTTTTAAAATATTACACATCCCTGAGTTTTAACCAAATGCTTTGGGTGTCGAAGTAAATCATAAAAAAAACAGTAATCATGCTTTGGTTGCCACAAGTAAATATTGTAGGGACAACCAATTAATTATTTTGTCATTGAATATGTTGCAGATGAGTCCAATATCCCCTTAACATCCTTCGCCCACCGGCGGGCGATTTGCCCCTCCCGCGGCTGAAATTATGATACGCAGCAATATATACAGCTTCAACTTCCGTCAATATGGACATGCTATACATCGTTAGAAAGGCTAGAGTCTCCGCAAGGCAACCATCCAGTTCATTTTACAGAAATCATGAGCACCAAGCCATAAATCATTCATATTTACCGGCATGGTAAACGTGAGGTACATAAAATAAACAGCGACTCCCTACCTTTGAAGCAGTCTTGAAGCCCAATTATGTGTCCATTCCTCAATTGTTTATATTCATTCTGTTCATAAGAATCCACTGATCAAAAGTATCAAAATGGTTTTTCATAAAATTATTCCAGCTTATGAATATTGTCCTGTAAAGTCCATTGTTCACCGTCTGCCAACTTTGTTCGTCAAATAAAATCCAAACTTTCCCGAGCCTTAGCGATATTTTCCTAAGTTCCTGTATAGTGTTGTTGGGTATGCTTGTTTTCCTTATCTTCCTACCTACAAAACAAAAGTGTCCCTATCTTTTTCTGTTGAGTTTTCATCCCGGTACACCCCGTGAAGGAGACCAAGCGCTCCCACTTTAGAGGACCAATAGGTTCGGTCGTCTGTTTTTTGAGGCCCTAGTATAGCCTATGCTTATTGGCTATCGACATGTCAATCAATCAGGATTGTAGCCAATAAATTTACCTTTCCAACGATGGTAGTCATGTCCATGGGGGGGTTAGTATGACCAAAGTCCTTCTAAGGCTTCTCTTATTATAATGTCTCTGGTATGACCCAAACTATGACGCCGCGTAACCTATCTTGCAGTCTCACTTCTAAGAGCATAGCGCATAGCGCATGCGTAGTAGTGACGCACGCTCTCCCGGACATTTAAACTTTTTTCTACGGCTATTTTGGAAATTTTTCGACGCCGAAAGCTACAAAGACGACCAAGTATGTACTGGAAGAGGCTTTGGAGGCTTTTGGAGATGGTTATGGTATCTGAAGAAAGTGAAGATAGTGAATATGACTCTGAGAAAGAGGAGATGTTTACTGACGGACTTCACTACATCTTAGATCGGTGAGTAATGGTATCTTTGATAATGCTTTATAGATTGTATCTGTTTATTTATTTATTTATTTAGCCATGAATGAAAGCTGAAATAACGTTAGTGGGTGGGGGGGGGGGGGGGTTCTGCTTATTCAGAAGTACAGTAGAAAAAAGTGAAAACAGTACAGTAAAGTAGCGTTTCACAAAATGGCTGCCAGCCACTAAATCAAAACAACACAGTAAAGCCAAGGAGTGGTGGGGGAGGGGAGGGGAGGGGATCTGATTATTTAGACTTATTTAGACTGTAAAATACAGTAGCGTTTCACAAAATGGCTGCCAGCCACTAAATGACAACTACACAGCACAATACTTTGCAAATTGTCCCCTGGTAGCTGTAGTTTCAACTGTAGGACTAAAGTTATGTAATCCACCTCTTTCTTTTTGTGTGCCCCTAATTCCACTTTTATTTAGATTTTTTTTTATCAAGCTTGTAAACAAATTGAACTGATTTTTTTTTTTACTGTATTGACTTTACATGAGGCTTTTATTTATTGTGAATGCCCAGACACTGGGAGTATTACCCCAATACAATTATTATTTTTATTAGTTATATTTCTGATGTTTTTGTGTAATTCTTTTACTATAATTTGTTTACATCTGTGCATTACATTGTGATTTGTAGGTCACAGACTGACAGTGATGTAGATTGGGAGCCTGAGACTGAGGCAGACAGACCCCCAACCCCCCTCTCCTGCTGTGGGCGGTCGTCAGAAGCGTCAATGATCCTCTTCTGCATCACCTGGACCATGGACCTGCATCAACATCCCACCCCCACCCATCCACCTCATGTTGCACTGCACCCCCAAACCCAACAGTATTTGCATTACTTTTTACTTTTATACACTTTTTATATTTTTGTATGTTGTTCATATTTAGTTCATATTCTGTATATTTTGTATAGTTTATTCATTGTTCATATTTTGTTGATATTGGCACAGTCGTACATATAGTACTAGTACATTTGAAGAATTAAAAAAAAAATCCTTGTTTGAAATTCAGTTCAGTATAGTCTGTCATTTTTGTTACTTAGCATTCTGTAGTGTCTTGTCACATGACAATATTTCAATATAGCCACCTAAAAACATGTGGAGACCCCTTCAACCACCCATCAAATGAATGTGTGAAAAAAATATGTTTTGAACCATGGTGAAAGGTTTTATAGTCACCAAAATGCTTCAGCAATGTTTCCAGTGTCACAGAAGTGAGTAAATGCATTTGGCACAATTTGGCCATTTGGAGACGTTTTGGAGAGGTTTGGGAACGCCAGTGACACCACTAACTAAAAACGCCATAACATTCATAAGGTTAGGCCTAGAGGTCTGAAACTTCATCCAGGTGTGGTTGACAAGATGTAGAAGGTATGTGGTATAGTGGTATATGCCTGGCATAAAGCATTGCCGAGTTATTGTTATTCAAAAATGGCATAGTTTAGGCGAAGACAAAAAAAATGTTTTTGAGCCATGTTTGAGCTGATGTAGTTTAGGTTGTGTGTGTGCCACATACTGAACAAGCACATTTTCAGAAACTAGAGTTGTCAGCTTTCAAATGAGGTATCATACATGCATCTAGGACTTGCAGTTATTGTGTTATAAGCTTTTCCATTTGGGTATGCCAAATAGGCGAAAATTACCCAAAACAGGTGGATGCTAAGGGGATATGAATGTTTTACAACTTCACATTCATAAAAAAAAAAGAACATCATTTCTGAGGTATAATGTTTCTTTTAAAACAGCTGTTGTTGCTAATTAATAGTCTTTAAAGGACATATCATGCTTTTTTGTGATTTTCTTATTTACATAGTGTAATGAGTACAAAATTGCTCCCTGCAACTTATATATTGCTGATGGGCTGACGTCAACTCATTGTGCATGCCCATCCGTGTTTTTATTTTTCCCAGCATGCACCTGAAATTTTCAAGATGGCGCTGCCCAGATTCGAAAACAATTGGCTTCCGAGCAGCAGTCCACAAACCAATGGGTGACGTCACGGATGTTATGTCCATTTCTTCTATACAGTCTATGTTAAAGACACAGGAGCTAAAACAACCTTTGTAATCCATTTTCAGGCATCATGATATATTTTATCTACCTCAAGGGTGCTCCAATAATATCACTCCCATTGTGAGGTACTGTAAACATCACACTGCTTTTAAATTTGCATGTGAAACATTTTTAGGACTGCTGGTTCATACTGGATTTTGTGATAATGAAGCTTCCATTGTCCGATCCCAGTCAGGATGTAAGAGCCTGCTCAGGTGCCTTTGTATAAAACAACACAGTCAATTTGAATCAAGTTTTTACTCCATTATCATACACTCATATCCCTTCTTAATTCAAAACTAGAAGAGCTTTCATGATTAAATCTTCAGTAGCAAACATTCTTAATGAAGTATTTTACATGCATGTACTGTAGCATGATCGTTAACGGCAACTGACTTGATGGTTTACATCACATTGACACAGCATCTTTTTTTTTCCACCAGCTATCATGAATAAAAACAACTTGGTACTGGAGGCATCACATCAGCAGAGAGGTGCAGAGGTGGCATACAACAGCACTGATAGACACACACACACACACACACACACACACACACACACACACACACACATATATGCAAGTGTCTTACAGCTTACCTGCTTGAAATGGTAATGTAAGCAACAAGGACAGCTCCTCCAGTATTTATACTGTGGTAGCAGTATCACTCAGCCGGAGCCCCGAGGCAAAAGATAACGAATGGGAGAAGAATACAAAAAAAAAGAAAAAAAAAAAAAGAAGATGTAGTCACACAATAAATCCCACAAGAAACCTGGTAAAGCTCTTTCCAACCTAAAATAGAGTGCATATAAGGTACAGTGTTCTTCTGAAGTTGGACTTTTGGTAAAAAGTGTTGTTCCTCTATTTTCAATATATATGGAAAATATGACTCACCAAAAGGCAAGAACAGCAGAACATGAATAACTTTAGAAAATGTGTGTTTGGTAATGATTACTAGCAGATGAGTTAAAGCTTTAATATCACTTTTTTTCTTGCTCTGTATAAAGGCCTGACCACACCAGAAAGTTTATATTCATGTGGATTACAAAGTAACTGGTGCAAGGAACAAATGGTCAGCTACTTTAGCTTTAGCCTGCTAGCATGGTGTAGATAAACACTCATTAAATGTTCAGAACGGTTAATTAACTGTCTATGAACTTTACTTAACATAATAAATAGCAAACTCTGCATAGTGTGGTGTGTTACAACGAGGCACTACCATATTCATATACTATCCTAATTCATTGATTAGTTACTTTTATTAACCACTTAACCACTATGTTCATCAAAGGGTGCCACATAATTACAAATCTGTAAGCTTACAACTCACATGTTGCAATGCGATGTGGTTTGAGCATGTAGATCTGCTACTTTCACAATTTTTTGATCATTTCTATCTATAATGACTTCACCCAAATCAGTTTCAACATGCACCTTTCTTTGTACCCACAGTCCAATATGTTCATGAAGGACATTGATCTAACAACATAAAACATATGTAGCCGGTGATGCTTTACATATTGTTTTCAGTCAGTGTTTATGGTTTATTGCTCGTTCAACAGTTTCACATGATACAGTTAAAACTAATTCAAGCCTACCCAGATAGCAAAATTCTTTTGGCCCATATCTGGCCCACACCTGACATGTTCATCCGGCCCACATACAGCATGGAATGATGGCACTTGGGCGGTCCGCTCATGTTTGCCAAAAGTGGGCCATAACCAAGCCATCACAATGCCAGATGTCAACCAAAAACACACCAAATAAACCAGTTCGGCCAAGACTGGCCCAAATATGTTTCAACAAAGGTGGGCCAAGTATGTTTCCTTATATGTGGGCCTCTTTAGGCTCACATCCGGATTAGTCATTGCCATACTTGCCATATTTCGGCCAAAGATGGGCCATATTCGTTTTGTGATATTTGGCCCAAATGTAGCATTTACTACATGGGCCAGTTTAGGTTCACGTCTGTTTTGTCCGGGCCAGAAGAATGCCTACAGTGCCGGATCATTGCCTCAAGTGGCCCACATTCGCATGCTATCTGGGTAGGATTAGGATTAGGATACTTTATTGGTCTCCCTAGGGAGAAATTTATCTTGGAGACAGGGACAAGTTTTGCATAAATAACATACAATAAAAAACAAAACAACATGCAATACAAACGTAAGGTAAAAAGACAGTGGTGAAACAAACGCAATCTGACATTGGATGATCCTACTCATGTACCGCCATACCCCCCCGCCCCCCCATCAAAGCATTCACACAGGCATTCACATCACATCACTTCCCATCATCATCTCCACATCACCATATCAACCTACCAAAACATTCATTCCGTCATAAATATAGGTTCAGTCACACATCCTATTCAAGTCTCCAGAATATATATTGTTCAGTATACTACTGTTATTAAGGGCTTGTGGGTTTACATGTACATCAACATGAGTAGGAACAGTATCTGCACGTGGATTGTGGTGGGCCGGTCTGGACCAAAAAGTCCAGGGCCGATTTTTTTGTCCCAGTCCAGGCCTGCACCAGAACGTGGGCAAAGTTTATTCATGTGGACTACAAAGTAAGTGGTGCAAGGACCAGCTACTTTAGCTTGCGAGCTAATGGCTACGATGTGAGAAAAGTGGGAACAATAAGTCACAATAACTCCCAGATAACAAATGACCAAGCAACCTAGCTACCTGATAAGTTAGCGAGTGTTTTTTAGCTTGGACGATAACGAGACAATAAATCCACAGTTTTATTCAGAGGACGTATTCGTGCCATTGTCTCGTCTCATAAATCTCTGCAAACTATTCCTGTTCTTCAGACTCCGACAGACATTAAATAAAAAATGGATGCTGCACCAGAATTAATAAGCTCCCAATAGCTTCCTTCATTTTGGATTCTCCTGCAAGTTCCCTCTACGTTAGCACATTAAACATGGTTCGCTATTGGTCAGTTGCATGAATTTGCATCCGAAAGGTCACCAGAGTTGAACAGTTTTATGCAGATTTTCTTCACTGTGGCGAATAAATCCAGTCATTACTGTGGTTCCAGTGAAATCTGGCTCTTTTTAAATGCCGGTGCAACGTTTTATTTCGATTACTTGTTTTTGTTTTTTTTCATCTTCAAAAAGCCCCTTAAGGTTAATGCATGAAATACGGATTAAGCACTTGCTTGCTTGCCTTGTGTTTTTTTTCTCTGAGTTTAGAGAGAACAGTGAAAATGAAATCTGATTAACTCAAAAGCAGTGTCATCTGAGTAGATAAGCTCAGTTAGCAATTTATTCTGTACGCTGAACTGTAAAGCTAATGCAGTCTAATAAAATAGATCTTAAATCATATTTCCTTAACCCTCCTGTTGTCCTCCAGCCAAGGAAGGAAGGGAGGAAGAAGGAAGAGATGGAAGAAGGAAAGGAGGAAGGAAGGACAGAGAGAGGAAAGAAGAAAGGAAGGAGGGAGGGAGAAAGGAAAAGAGGAAGGAAGGAAAGAGGGACAGAGGAAAGAAGAAGGTAGGGGGGAGGAAAGAAAGAGAGAAGGAGGGAAGGAAGGAAGGAAGGACGGAGGAAAGCTGGAAGGTGGGAGGGAGGGATGGAGGAAGGAAGGAAGAAAGGGGGATGGAGGAAGGAAGGGAGGAAAAAGAGAAGAAGGAACGCTGCAACACAACTTCTGAAAAAAACCCAAAATACAAACGTCACAGATCACCAGCTCGGTGCTTTCAGGTTAGCTACAGTGACGGTATGTTCGCTTCCTGTTTTCAAAATAAAAGCACCATTCTATCGTTATGGATTTCTTAATAATAAAAGGTAACGGGTGTTTTATTTTGTGAAAATGACAGGAAGTGCGTTATCGCTGCGGCTAACTTGAGTGGCTCCGAATTCTCAGGAACAAAACTTTAAACAGGTGTTATTTGGACAAATTAGCGTCACATTGTGGATCTAAAGGGCTACTTTACTTTCTTCCTAAAAAGGTTAGAAATGTGGATAAAGTGGTTTATTTACAGAGTTAGAGCTAAAATGAAATCAGCTTCAGCCTGATGATTTCAGCTCGGGTAGGAACCAAATGCATTGTGGGTTATCGTGTAGTTTACTACAGTGTAAATGGTCTGCGTACTATCTGGTCCTTTAGTGTGTAGGATGGAAGTATGTAGTATGTAGCTCTGTCTGTGGACGTCTGAAATAAGCATGAATACAGTTTCGGACAGCATGAATTGGCCTTGAACGTTGTTTTAATGATGATTAAAATTTTAAATGGTTATACTAACTGCCGGGATTATTATTACTCTGGTATATCATGAAACCAGTAACTGTTTCATTCCTGAATACCAGTCAGTGTGCAGCGGGGGGGGGGGGGGGGCGGGGGGGGTTAAGGTCTCGCTTGGTGACCCGTCTGTGTTGGGCGTGTATTTCTTATTCTTATCGGTGTCTCAGCCTATCACAGTCACCCATGATTGAGGCTGCTTACTCAGCTTCCTCCTCCTTGTATATGTAATGGGAATGCAAAGAGAGGTCCAGTGTTGTATTATGGCATGTAGGGTTAAGTAATATAATGGACGGGGGGGAATACAATTTAACGTCAGGGGAGATTGTGTTCCTTGAATGAGTGCCAGAGCTGTGTGCAAGCAGCAGCCTGTCTCTTAAGGATCAATGTAAACACTAATGACAAATAAGTGATTGGGGAGAAAAACCTGCATGGGTTTAATTAACCTCAATATAAAAAAAAAGCTCAAGGCAGAGAAGAAAAATCCTCCTGAGCACGGTGACATTACAATCAAGTCTCACGGCAGTTTGTGAAGTAGTCACAACATTATATCTATAAATAGTTTTTCTCTCATTACGGAACATTTTTAATCACAGGATTTATCCTTGCTTTTACTTAACCCTCATGTTGCCCTCGAGTTAAGGAAGGGAGGGAGGAAAGGAAGGAAGGAAGGAAGGGAGGAAGCAGGGAAGGAAAGGAGGGAGGGAGGGAGGGAGGAAGGAAGGGAAGGAGGGAGGGAGGAAGAAGGGAAGGAAAGGAGGGAGGGAGGAAGGAAAAGATGGAGGAAAGAAGGAAGGAAAGAAAGAAAGAAGAAAGGGAGGAAGGGAAGGAGGGAGGGAGGAAGGAATGAAGGGACGAAGGAGGAAGGGAGGAAGGAAGGAAGGCAGGGAGGGAGGGAGGGGGAAGGAAGGAAGGGATGATAGAGGAAAGAAGGAAGAAGGAAGGAAAGGAGGGATGGAGGAAGGAAGGAAGGAAGGGAGGAAGCAGGGAAGGAAAGGAGGGAGGGAGGAAGGAAGGGAAGGAGGGTGGGAGGAAGAAGGGAAGGAAAGGAGGGAGGGAGGAAGGAAAAGATGGAGGAAAGAAGGAAGGAAAGAAAGAAGGAAGGAAAGAAAGAAAGAAGAAAGGGAGGAAGGGAAGGAGGGAGGGAGGAAGGAAGGAAGGACAGAAGGAAGGAAGAAAGGGAGGAAGGAAGGAAGGGAAGGAGGAAGGGAGGAAGGAAGGGAGCAAGAAGGAAGGAAGAAAGGGAACTCCATCTGAACCATGTGGGAGGCAGAACAGTATTATCAGTCAGATGTTCATGTTCTAAGAAATGTTCCATTTTTACTTTGGCATCATTTCCCAGTCAAACGTCAAGCAGCTTTCAAGGGGAGAGTTAACACATACTTATTTTATTCCATATTGTCTTCAGGCAAATAAAACCATCTTTAAAAAAAAACCCCATCTTGTCAGGCTGAGGATGCACATCAGTGACTGTTCCTCAAGCGTTATCTCTGAACTCCACATTACCCCGATGCATTATGCCCTGTGAGCTGTTTTCAGTATCCAGCCGGTGTGATCCGCCTGCTGCGGCTCTTATCCGACTGATTGATGAGATTCCACCTTAAATATCAAATTATGGATCAGCATGAGAGCAGAGGCCATCTCTTCAACATGACAAGCTCTGTCCTGACCTGGTCTTCTCTCTCCCTCTATGTCTCTCTCTCTCTCTCTCTCTCTCTCTCTCTCTCTCTCTCTCTCTCTCTCTCTCTCTCTCTCTCTCTCTCTCTATGTGTGTGTGTCTCTCTCTCTCTCTCTCTCTCTCTCTTTCTCCCCCCCTCTGTGTCTCTTCCCCCTCTCTCTCACTCTTTCATTTTCTTGTTTTCCCCTCTCTCTCTCTCTCTCTCCTGCTTCTTTCCTTCCTCCTTCCGTCCTTCCTCCGTCCTCTCTTCCTTCTTTCCTTCCTTCTTCCTCCCTCCTACCGTCCTCTCTTCCTTCTTCCTCCCTCCCTCCTTTCCTTCCTTCTTCCTCCTGTCCTCCCTCACTCCCTCCTTTCCTTCCTTCCATCCTCTTTGCCTTCCTTCTTCCTCCCTCCTTCCCTTCCTTCTTCCTTCCTTCTTTCTCCCTCCCTCCTTTCCTTCCTTCCTCCCTCCTCTCCTTCCTTCTTCCTTCTTCCTCCCTTCCTCCCTCCCTCCCTCCCTTCCTTCCTTGACTTGAGGACAACAGAAGGGTTAAATCAGCTTCATACCTCCGTGTTTAAAGGCGTTATGTAATTTCCAAATTGCACGTGTGACATGTAAGAAGTCCTCAGCTGGAGAGGAAATAAAGCTTTTTTTTACAGATACATAGCTTTCATCTTAATTCACAAGCCTCCGAGTCTTATCAGCTGATGTACACGGCAAAGTTCAAAGGAAGTGTTTCTGAGCAATAGATGACAATCTGCTTCCCTAAAATAATACAGTAAAGAAACATTGAAGTCGTAGAGAAAAAGAAGAGAAATTGATTTATCAGCATGGAAAACATTTGGTGCCAAAAATTATATAAATGCTGCATATTCAAAGACACAGAGGGCTTGATCTCATCCAATTATTTTGTGGTGAGATAGCTAGCTGTTATTTTTAAACTGAAAGCTTCATGCCAGCAAATCATTTTGCACAAAATATATAAGGTGGTATTAGTTTATATCTGTTTAGTTTTGCTTTAGATGTCTAATCTCAAAATGAAATGTTTAGGTTTTTTTCTCATCTATAGCAAACACAGACTTGATGGATGATGATTAGAAACACTTTCTCTCTGTAAAATGGTCTAAAAGCAGCTACAGCTTTCCAATTAAAGGTAAAGTCTGGTATTTTCAGGCTCATTAGTTCCACCCCAAAAAAAAAAAGTTAGTGTCATATATATATATATAAGCAAGATATATAGAGAGATAAAGATACAGAGAGAGGAATCCCTTTGAAATAGCAAATCTTTTTCCTCCTGTCACAACATCTTCTGTCCCATCTCCAAACTATTTTTGTTTCTCACCAGATGAAGTGTGCAGTATTTTCAAAGGAGGGTTATAATTGAAAGCACTTGTCTGTAGACTCTGTGTGTGTGTGTGTGTGTGTGTGTGTGTGTGTGTGTGTGTGTGTGTGTGTGTGTGTCTTGAGAGTTTAATAAACAGTACATTTGTGAATGTGCATGCACAAGAGAGATTCACCTTTTTTTTGATTATTTTTGACTCATAATTTTTGTAGCACACACTCAGAAGCATTTAGAACAGAGTTGTTGTGTTTTGGAGTAAAGGTGTCCATCTTATTTGTTCCTTACCTTCAAAAAGAAAAGTGCTTTATTACAAACAATCATCTGAGTTGTGTGTAGTTTGATCCTTTTTACATGAATTTAATGCAAGTCATTATCTCTGTATCATATTTTTTGTTTGCTTTTGTCCTGTTGTCCTCGAGTCAAAGAAGGAAGGGAGGAAGGAAGGATGGAAGGAAAGGAAGAGAGAAAGAGGGAGGGAGGTCAGATGGAAGGAAGGAAGGGAGGAGGGAGGGAGGGAAGGAAAGGAAGAGAGAAGGAGGGAGGGAGGACAGATGGAAAGAAGGAAGGAAGGGAGGAGGGAGGGAGGAAGGGGGTAAGGAAAGGAAAAGAGAAGGAGGGAGGGAGGACAGATGGAAAGAAGGAAGGAAGGGAGGAGGGAGGGAGGAAGGGGGTAAGGAAAGGAAAGAAGGAAGGAAGGAGGGAAGGAAAGGAAGAGAGAAGGAGGACAGATGGAAAGAAGGAAGGGAGGAGGGAGGGAGGAAAGGAAAGAAGGAAGGGTGGAAGGAAAGGAAGGAAGGATGTATGGAGGAAACAAGGAAGGGAGGACGGAGGGAGGATAGAAGGGAGGGAGGATAGAACGAAGGAAAGGAAGGAAGGAGGGAAGGAAAGAAGGAGGACAGATGGGAAGAAGGAAGGGAGGAAGGAAGGAAGGAAGGAAGGAAGGAACGACAGGGAAGTTAATCAAAAAAATGTGTGACTAAAGTGACTACACCTGTGATGTGAAGCCCCGCCCCTTTTCTAGCTATGATTGGTTGATTCTTGCTATAATTACAGTTGGTGAGCTCACCTGTGAGACTGAGATGGAGACCAGGGCAGAGAAAGATGTGTTAGTCTATCATACTTTATTGAAATCAGCACTAATCTCTTGATATTATAGTGTTTTGCAGTCAGAGTGTACTTCACTAATACACTGTACTTTAATTTTAGAGCCTGCCATCGAGAGTAATTCAGGATCCATGACCCCGAGCTCTTTCTTTTTTTAGTTTCTATGGTTTTTATGTAATGTAAATGGCCTGTACTTATATAGCACCTTTCTAGTCATTATGACCACTCTAAGTGCTTTTATACTACATGTCTCATTCACCCATTCACACACATTCATACACCGTTGTCCCAGCAACGAAAGCAATTGGGGGTTAAGTATCTTACACAGACATCAACTACTACCTCCTGAGCCAGAGCCGCCCCTAATGTAATTTCTGACTATTGTATGTCTGTTATTAGTGAGCCAAAGATAATTTTCCACCAAGCTTTATTCAATTCTATTGATATTATTATTGTTGTTATTCAGTATCTTGCCCACTTTGATATGTGGACTGGAAGAGCTGGGAATCAAACCGTCAGTCTCTGTGTGTAGTGGACCTACCCCTCTACCTCCTGAGCCACAGCCTTCCTTGTGACACATCAGATAAAACCCTTCACCACCATAGACTGTATAAAAGAAATGGACGTAACATCTGTGACGTCACCAATTGGTTTGTGGGCTGCTGCTCGGAAGCCAATAGTTTTGAATCTAGGCAGCGCCATCTTGAAAATTTCAGGTGCATGCTGGGAAAAATAAAAACATGGATTCTACTTATATGGGCATGAGGCGGGGCCATGGCAGAGCGGGAAGGTAGCTATGGTTGCAAGGGCTGGATCTCGAGGACATTGGTCAATCAACTTGTCAATCAGGACGTAGCCACGCCCTAATGCATACCCTGCTTTATCGTCAATTATAAAATCAGGGAGGACAAAATTTCACAAATGAACATCATACTGCATTGAAGAAGGCTTTAAACTAGAGATTGAGACCATAAACACATTTTGAAAACGTTTACTGAGGTTAGAAATCAAGTGAGAAGTTGGTGAATTCTCCATTGACTTGTATAGAGACGGTCGCCCCCTGGTGGCCTTTTGATAGAATGCAGTTCTAAGTTACTCCCACGTTGGCCTCATTTCAGAGGAGCAGAACTCCACGCCTGTTCACCACCACTATTTAGTTAATAAAGCGACGGGGAAATGTCTTTACAACACAATGAAAATGTAAATTATTCCCAGTCAAGGGTGGAGTCGCAAAGTACATTTAACAATGTCTAATTAAGGCAGTTTTTTGATTACAGTTCATTTCATGGCTGTGCCATGGGAAGTGTAACTTGTAAACTGTCTCAAACAGCCTTCTCACACCTCCAAAGACACGATGCAGCTGGGACTGAGAAGTGAGAGTGTACAGAGTAATGTCTTGGTTGTCTAATGGGGCAACGCTGACATGGATCTGTCTCATTTCCATACTCCTGGACCAATCTATTACAGCCGGTGATCCATAACCCTTGAGGCAATGGTAGAAGGATGTTGGAAGAGCAAAATTAGTAGGAAGCACTTTCTGTACCTGATAAAAAAACTCTCACAATCAATTTTTCTCATCAGTTTTACCCCAAACTCACTGATAGAGAAGTTGGTTTGTGTGGGCTCGAGGGCAGTCGCAGCCTCTGCACCTGCAGTCACTCAACTTATGTTTTGGTGCAGAATATTTGGGGAAAGTGAGACGTTTACAGATAATGACTGACTGGGGAGCACCCAAGGCTTTAAAGCTCCTGGGTGATACTGTTAGCTGATAATAAATGATAAACAGTGGAAGTCTGTCTCCTTCCACAGGGTACTTTTTTTTTTTTTTTCAACTTTGAGAAAATTACATTAAGTTTGAACAGGACCCCCCCCCCCCCTCTTGAGAAGATCATGTTAATTTCCAAACTTTTAGATTCATGAAAGTAGTGAATGAAATGGAGCAAGACAAGAATGTGATGAAGGACATGATGCTCCGAAGAGGTATTGAATTAGTAAACTTTCTAAGTACACTACAAGTACATGGTCCATAGTATACTTGTTATACTTATACTTACACTCAAGCATACTTAGTAAAATTAACTTTAAGCAAAAAGTAGTATAGTTTTTTTTTTGTCACTCTGATAAAAGCCCAGAGACACAGATGGGCCGAGCAGCATCACTATAAGATCAGAATCAAACTGTACAGTTTTAATCATTAGACTAATTTGGTGTCCTGCTAACACAGACAGCTGACAATCTTTGAGGCTATTTCTCATTTGGAAAGCAGCTTTCTCATTAAAGGTGATCCGTGGTATTTTCAGGCTCATTAGCTCTTTTGAAATTTGAGCTGGAGGACAATTTAAGTTGAGAAGAAACTGTGTGAAAAGTTACATTGTGAGTGAGTGACGACAGGGATGCTTTGAATGTCTATTTCTTGCTGTGGTCACATCCTGTCTGCAGTTTTATTTATTTTTAAATGTATTTGTTTCCTTTTATTTGACAAAAAGATGATTATTTGCAAGCAGTTTTCTTCTCCTCTTTTATATTCATCATCATTTTGATCTGAGTTCCTGTTTGAGAGTTGATGATAGACACTGAAGACTTGTGTCAGTGTTTTATATTTATTGGAGCACAACCAATTCAGAGCCATTAATTCCAGCCTCAGCTCTCATATATACTTATACTGTATGATAGACCCTTCATACATACAAAAATGCCAAGTGCCCCGACTCTGAAAGGGCAGATGCTGTGTTTAGGGGTTTATTGTTATTGTAAAATTGCATCTTTAAATGAATAAAAGTCCTGATCTTGTTTGCAGACACGATGATCACCATCCTGTTCATGTATTCTCTTTAGTAGAGACGCTAAATTGCATCTTAAAATGAATAAGAGTCCTGATCTTGTTTGCAGACGTAATGATCACCATCCTGTGCATGTATTCTCTTTAGTAGAGACTCTACGACAGGTGACCAAATAAAAAGGGTCGTTACCTTGATTAAAATAACAGATTTCATAGTCATGCAGGTTTCTAGCTCGTCAGTTCTGCTCAATGAATCACACCACGATCAATTGAAGTGTCCTCATGAATATATAATAAAGTATCGTTGTTACTGTTCACGTACTGATATTCAAGTTGGTTTTCTCTTCAGTTTCACACGTTTTTAAATTTTAAAAGTTTTAAATGCTTTCAGTAATTCTGCAAATTTCATCACATCTACACATCTTCTACCTTCTGAATCAACACAGTCATCAATCGGCTAGCAACTACACAAACTGTACCCTTACCAGAAAGCAAGGGCATACACAGATACAGGCTATCGTTGCCCTGGCAACAGCCTGTTTGCCTTAGCTGACCCTCCACAAAACCATATAACCCAAACTTTTTATTACTTTTTGATTGACATGTCTCTGTGTGACAAAGTCAAAAATGGGAGTGGTCCAGAGCAGAGCCACTTCATCTGCTCCAGGGCCAAAAAACAATCACACACAGCTATTAGGAAGACGCATACGCTGTGGTGTGAGGGCACCGGGTGAGTTTTGACATTGTGGTAATGATTAATGGTGGATGGTATAACCTGTTAGATGCTCTGTGAATAAACATCTCCCCATCTACTTCTGAATATGAAGCCAGCTTGTCACTGTTGCGCAATAGGCCTGTTCCCTTATATTATGCTATCACTATGCTATCGCTGAGCTAGCATTAGCTTGCTGGATGTATGCTGACTATAATTAGGATGGGCAATGCCTTTTTTTTTGGTTAGAGCAGCAGCCCCTCAAAATGTCTGTGCACATCCAGGAACTGAAAGGAGTCGTGGTCCACAAAAGTTATGTTTAGAGTTTCATTAACAGTCACAAAGAAAGATCATGGATTTCAACGCCTACATATCGAGTCAATGGATCAGAATAGTCCATTAAAAATTGAGTATCCCATTGCTTATGATTTTTAGGCAACACACTTGGTACAACATACTGTAGCCACTTCAGTATTGAATTGCCTTCTGCCTCTCGTGTATGGCTCATTGCCTTGAACCAAACCATCATGCAGATTTTTACTTAAGAATTAAATCTCAACTGTGCTTGTTTGGTTAACAATAATATGGCTTGCCGGCATTTTTGCCAAATCATCTGTAGCCCTGAAGGAAGATCTATTGCACAGCAGATGTTCTAGGTTCAAGGATAACGTTGAAAGAGTCACATTTTGAAGTGGACTGAAAAATATCTCCAAAACAGCGACAGGAAGACATGTTGAAAAAGTAAAATTGATGTTTGGACAATTTGTTTACATGGTGTTTGAGATGTTTGCTTTTCCCTTTTTTGGGCTTTTATTTCAGTTGAAATGTCTGCATGATTATTGACAGGCAGCTCCTCTTGATTAGAGGTAGCCACCTGCTGGTAGTAACCGTCTTATGCTGAGATTTTTTCCGTCATTTGATCAGTGGCAAAACCACACTTGGCTACCTCAGATTTTCTTCAGTATTTTTTTCTAGGCAACTGGGATTGGCAAAGGATAAAAACGTAGGGTTAGTACAGATTGCAGAACATGTCCTATAGTCCTCTTTGCCATCAGTGTAGTAATTGAGTTCATATTAGGTCAATGTGGATGTTCTTCCATTGAGTTTTCCACCTCCAGACTCTCTTCATAGTTTGCAGTGTTCTTGATAAACAACTGGATAGTAGTCCAGGCTGCCTGCCAGGTACTGTGTGACTCCAGGACCCATCATGCTATAATGGTAATGTCTGTTTTATTATTATGTAGCCTTGTCGTCAGAGCGTCAGAGCGGTACAATGCTAAACGACTTCATCATTTAATAGTGCTTTTATCCATCGTGCTTGACCCTCATTCGCGTATTGATACACACACTCACACAGTGATGGCAGCGTAGTACGATGACAGGTGGTGTCTGATCATGGGGATCCATCTGGGGTTCAGTGTCTCGCCCAAGGACACTTTGACATGCGGATGGGAGTAGTTGAGGATTGGATTGCTTTCTCCAACCGCCTTGGGTCAGTGAAGCTCCAAATTGGGTGCTTGGACCTCTTTATACTCGCCTAGAAGTCTAGTTATATTTGATTTGCCGTCATAAAAAGTCCCAGTCTATCTCAGTAAGTGAGAGACAAAGGAAGGAAATTGCTCTATTAACCCTCCTGTTGTCCTCAAGTGAAGGAAGGAAGGGAGGAAGAAGGAAGGAAAGGGGGAAGGAAGAAGGAAGGATGGAAGGGAGGAAGGAAGGAAGAAGGAAAAGAGGAAGGAAGGATGGAAGGAAGGAAGAATGGAAGGGAGGAAGAAAGAAGGAAGTATGGATGGAAAGGAGGGAGGAAGGAAGGAAAGAAGAACAGAGGAAAGGAAGCAAAGAGGGAAGGAAAAATGGAAGGGAGGAAGAAGGAAGGAAGTATGGAAGGAAGGAAAGAGGGAAGGAAAGAAGGACAGACGGAAGGAAGAAAGGAAGGGAAGAAAGAAGGAACAGTCAAAAAAGACGGGGTCAATTTGACCCGGGAGGACGACACAAAGGTTAAACAGCAGTCATGACTGGTTGATTGGAAGAATGTGATTTGTGTCAGAGTGATTTTTATAAGCAAAATACTCTTAATTATCTAAACCCTTGTGTCGTCCTTCCGGGTCAAATTGACCCCATCTGTTTTGACTTGTTCCTTCTGTCCTCCTTTCCTTCCTCCCTCCCTCCCTCCTTTCCTTCCTTACCTCCTCTCTTTCTTTCCTCCTTCCTCCCTCCTTTCCTTCCTTCTTCCTTCCTCCCTCCTTCCTCCCTCCTTCCTTCCTTTCCTTCCTCCCTCCTTCCATCCTTCTTTCCTTCCTTCCTCCCTCCTTTCCTTCCTTCCTTCTTCCTCCCTCCCTCCTTTCCTTCCTTCCTCCCTCCTTTCCTTCCTTCTTCCTCCCTCCCTCCTTTCCTTCCTTACCTCCTTCTCTCTTTCTTTCCTCCTTCCTCCCTCCTTTCCTTCCTTCCATCCTCATTTCCTTCCATCCTCCCCCCTTTCCTTCCTTCTTCCTTCCTCCCCCTTTCCTTCCTTCTTCCTTCCATCCTCCTTTCCTTCCTTCTTCCTTCCCTCCCTCCCTTCCTTCCTCCCTCCCTCCTTCCTTCCTTCCTCCCTCCTTTCCTTCCTTCTTCCTCCCGCCTTTCCTTCCTTGACTCGAGGACAACAGGAGGGTTAAATATGTAATAAAACAAGTTAATCACAAGAACAAATAATAAATAAATAAAAATACACAAACACCCGCTCACACTCACACACACACACACACACACACACACACACACACACTCTCTCACTCGTAGGTGGCGGTAGGCTCTACCATCTGTAATCGCTCCAGTTGTTAATTAATATGGTTCTGCTCTGTGCTCACAGTTCTGCCGAGCTTGCATTTATGAGCCAGAGACACTCGGGGCTGTTGCTCATGTGCCCGATTTTCAGCGTGGGATGAAGACACGGAGAACATTTGTTCCTGAGCCAGTGAACAGATATAATATAATGCCAGCTCTGTAATGAACACCTGTTTTTTTATTCCTCTTTCACTGTTTGCAACATCTTCACTTGAAGTATTGTGTAATACAAAGACATAAACAACAGGTTACTGCACAAAACATACTTAACGCCACACAATAAACTCACAGACTAGACTCAGTAGGGCACTATTTTTTTTTTTTTTTGATAGATACAACAAATTTAAAATAAATGAAATCTCCGTTGCCATGGAGATCATGCAGTATAGACAACACTGAAACACTGAATGATGAAGAGTTCATGTTTTATTTCCAAAATGAAAATCTCTTAGGTCAAATTGACCCCATCTGTTTTGACTGTAACTTCCTTCCTTCCTTCCTTCCGCCTGTCCTTCCTCCCTCCTTCTTCCTTTCTTTCCTTCCTTCCCTCCTCCTTCATCCCTCCCTCCTTTCCTTCCTCCCTTCCTTCCTCTTTTCCTTCCTTCCATATTCCTCCCTTCCTTCCTTCCATCCATCCATTCATCCATCCATCCTTCCTCCCTCCTTCTCTCTCTCTTTCCTTCCTCTCTCTTCTCCTTCCTTCCATCCTTCCATATTCCTCCCTTCCTTCCTCCTTTCCTTCCATCTTCCTCCCCCCTTCCTTCCTTCCTTCCTTCCTTCCTTCCTTCCTTCCTTCATGCAGTATAGACAACACTAAAACACGGAATGATGAAGACTTCATGTTATATTTTCAAAATGAAAACCTCAGTAATAGAAGCTCTTCTTCATGTAGTTTAGTTTCTCTACTGCCTCTCTCAAGACAGCCATTTGTCAGTCCACAGTTATGTAGAGTGTTGCTTGTGAAAATCATATTACCTTCTTATAAATAAAATGAGGTCCTTTCTCAACACAGTTTTCCTTCTCTTTCAGTCTCTATGTGTCAGTGCCTGTTTGAGCTGTAAGGATGAAACGATAGCTTAACTGACATGTTTATTTAGCTGATGCCCATATATACATGTACAACATCACATTTGTTCATCTAATTGTGTTTACATTTACCTTAAACACTCATTCAGATGTGCATTGGTTCGGACTCTGTTTACCCAGTGATTAGAGGGTTAGATTAGTCTAATGAATCAATCTCAAGGGCCACAAAATCAACACTGGACTACTGATCAGCTGCTAAAGTAATGATTCCCTCTGTGAATGGTATTTGACTTAGCTGGTAGGTTTATGTGTGTAAAGCTGGCGCCAATAAATAATCTTTATTTATTAACCTTTGTTTTGCATCTGTTTTGACTGTTCCTTCTTTCCTTCCTTTCTTCCTTCCTTCCTTCTTTCTTTCCTTTCTTCCTTCCTTCCTTCTTTCTTTCCTCCCTCCCCTCCTTCTTTCCCCTGTCTTTCTTTCCCCCCTTCTTCCCTTCCTCTTTTCCTTCTCCCTCTCTCCCTGCTTCCTTCTTTCCTCCCTCCCACCTTCCTTCCTTATTTCCTCCTACCTTCTTTCCTTATTTCCTCCTACCTTCCTTCCTTATTTCCTCCATCTTTCCTTTCCTCCCTTCCTTCCTTGCTTCCTCCCTCCCTCTCTCCTTCCTTCTTTCCTCCCTCCCTCCTACCTTCCTTCCTTATTTCCTCAATCCTTCCTTCCTTATTTCCTCCATCCTTCCTTTCCAGGCATTCGAGAAGGTATGATTTGGCCGCCACCTGCTGATCTAGTGAAGTTACATGGAATAATCTAGTGAAATGGTTTCGTGGAATAAATGTTATTGCTGAAATGACTTTGTTTAAAGTGCATTCGTTCTTACGGTGCAATGGACCAATGAGTCACAAGAAATTACAGTAAAGAAATGCCAAACATGACGTATTTGAAAAATTAACCTTTCAGTGTTTTCTAGTAGATAAATGTTTTTTTTCTAAACTTAGTCCCATTCAGCACATATGTAAGCTTTATGGAAACGTGCAGAAATACGGACGAAATGAACGCAGAGCACGGACAGAAGGCTCCGTCCGTATCCGTATTTAACGTTGAGCATAAATGGGCCTTTACTGTTCCCAGAGGGGAGAGGAGGAGGGGGTTCACGAGCACTAACATGCACACGCCAGTGTCCCGGCTGCCAAAGTAAGGCCTCCAGTTCAACACACACAGAGGGCGTGTCACATGACTCTCTACTCCAGACGTCAATACACCACTATTTGTTTACATAGCAAAAATAAAATACCTGAAAGCTAATAAAGCTGCATTTCATATGTAGCCTCTTTTTTTAAATGCAATGATTCACAGGCAACCTACTTATATCACTACTTAAGTTCAAGTCTTGTGTACAAAATGTGCTTTGTTAGGACATTAATTTTCATTTCCAAGCATAAAGCAGTTGGCTTCAGCTAATTATTTCAGATAATAATATAAAACAAAATCAAATAGACACCCACTTGATAAAATAAACCTTTTTATTCAAAATGATGTTGTACATGTTGATATAATTCTTGATTAGAGAACAAAGTGGAAGTGCCAATTTTACTTTCAAAACATAGTTAAATAAAAAAATGTTTAGAAAGATAAATGATAAATTAAAAACCCACACACTCCACTCAACATCACTTTGAATATCAATTAATGATTTATCAATTGAGACTAATTTAGATTAAGAAAAGTGCTGAATGGTTTGTTCGAAGTAATAAATACAAAAACATATAAAAACAAAAGCTTTCATGAGTGTATAGAATATGTTATAAAGAGGTTAATGTTGTTGTTGAGATTGAAAAGATGATTTTTAAATACAGTAATATAAAAACGAGGCTGAATACCAGCCGAGAGCACTGATGAGTCTGCTCCGTGTTTAAAACTGCTTCCAGCCGAGAGCACTGCTTTATCTTATATATTATTTATTTATTTTCTAATGTTTCTTTTATATCCTGTAAGTCCACTGGGAATAAATAAAAGCTGAAATTGAAACATGACTTAACCAGAGCCGCTGTAGTGTGACAGCAGTGACTGAGACATGCTGAGAAAATATACCTGACTGTCGTATTTGAGGTTTCGGGTTCTGTTTTTCTCCCCTCAGAAAAAAAAGAAGCTGTTTACTGCTGATTATATTCTTTGAAAGGAAGAAAACTTTCACAGCCTTGACAACTGCCTCAGCTGGATAATTCATCACATTGAGGTCTTTCATTGTTTTTTGTTTTAACGTTCATATTACAGTACTGTGAACATTTTGATGTGCTTTTCTCCCCCCCGAGTTTATCGCCCAATACTGACAGGAAGAAATTGACCTTTTTTTTGTGAAGATATAAACCTCAGGGACACACTTAGAAACTTCATTTAATATCTTTATTTTTTTTATTGTTTTTTAAAGCAAGTTGTTGGATTGGAGAGCTCAGACTCAGATGTGGCACTTCGCTGATCTAAGTCGTTTTTATTTTACTGTGACAGACACTGCTGCTGAAAAAAAGCACATGTATCCTCATCAAATCTTAAAAGTTTATCAGGGTTAACAGACAAATGAAAAGTTGTCAAATCTCTGGTCTTCATTAGACAGGTAGAGATGAAAAATTCAGCCACTAATACTCTCTACTGCACTCTTAAAATACATCAATCAATCAATCTTTATTTGTATAGCTCAAAGCCCAACATTCACACATGAGCAACAGTGGCAAGAAAAACTCCCTTTTAACAGGAAGAACCCTCAGAACCAGACTCAGAGTGGGAGAACATCTGCCTCGACCGGTTGGGGTTGAGAGGAGAGAAAGGAAGGATAGAGGTGAGAGAGGAAGGATAGAGGAGAGAAGAACAATGAAAATCAACAATGAAGCTAGAAGGTCCGGGACTGGAATCTGTCATCCGGACGTCTACAGGCCCAGATTACCTGTGAGACCAGAAAGCACAGACAACTCCGGGGAAGAAGTTTAGCTTATTGAATGCAATAATCGAACATGAATGTTAATGGATATAGATGGATATAGATGGAGAGAAAAGATGACCGTCTGTCTGATGCTGCCACAGTGGACTAGAGAGAGAGAGAGAGAGAGAGAGAGAGAGAGAGAGAGAGAGAGAGAGAGAGGAGAGAGAGAGAGAGAGAGAGAGAGAGAGAGAGAGAGAGAGAGAGAGAGAGAGAGAGAGAGAGAGAGAGAGAGAGAGAGAGAGAGAGAGAGAGAGAGAGAGAGAGAGAGAGAGAGAGAGAGAGAGAGAGAGAGAGAGAGAGAGAGAGAGAGAGAGAGAGAGAGAGAGCTCAGTGTATCATGGAGTCCCCCGGCAGTCTAAGCCTATAGCAGCATAAGCTAAGAGCTCTAAAGGCGCGTTTCCACTACAGGGCCATTAACAGGAACTTCTACAGGGGGCCAACAGAGTACCTACTCCAGGGTAGGTACTCCGTTCGGCCCTGAAAAGCTCCTGGGTGGGGTAAAACAACCGGCATTTTTTAAATCCAGCAGAAGGGGAGCATTAGCATTAGCCTAGCAGACACCGCTGTAAACAGCAAGAGATGTATGACAAATGAACTGACGATGAGATGCAGGCATTGATTGCCGTCTACGGCATCAAAGAGATTCAGAGGGGGTTTGAGTCAGGGTGACGTCACGGTCGAGGACTGTCGCACAACGATTACGTGGCGATCGAAACTCATGACGTCGCCGAGGGGTCCTACTCTGCAGTGGAGACACGGCCACTGAGAGGGCCGAGTGAGAGGACAGTTCCTGTAGAAGTTCCTACCCCCTCCTTTCACCAGGAACTCCTGCAGTGGAAACGCGGCTTCAGAGCTCTAACTGAGACAGATCATAATGTGACTCTAACATAAAGTTTAAACAGTGTATGTTTCTGCATAAAATGAGGATCAACCATAGACACTGAACACTGAACTGAAACATTGGTTATAAAAGACAAGGTGACATGATTTAAGATGAGTGTAAAGTAGTTTAAGGATGACATTTAACATGGCATGAGTCACTCTGAGATTTATTCCAATGGTGTAAAGTCACAGACACAAATACTTAAACTGCTGTTTTTAATCACAAAAAAGATAAAACCAGACTCTTTTTTTTTTAAAAGGATTACTTTTTTCCAATCTTTTCTTTCTGATTGCCACAACTGAAATAACAGTGTGAGAGTTTAAAAAAAAATCAGATAGATGATGAATTATGTGCTGTCAAATAAAAAGAGGGGGAAAAACTGTGTGGTTTTATTAGAAAAGTAGAATTATTATAAAATCTTGTACATTTTGTGGTACATTAAGTGTATATACAGAACCATGCAAAAGTTTGGACACATCTTCAAGTGTGGCAGATTTCTAAACATTTATAATTCATCCATTATTTTAAATATATGTATAATATATATATGTAATATATATTGTACCAGTCAAAACCAAACATGATTTTAAAATGGCTGAGTTGAATAGTTGCCCTGATTAACAAAGATAAATGCTCCTGGCTTCCCTGAGATTCCAGGATCAGCACCTTGGACAGCGGCCAGTATCACAGTTTGGTGCTGAATGTCATAAATGATTCATCTAAACTGTGCAGAAACCAAAGTCATACGCTATAAGTTGATTTAGCTGTTATCATATCATCTTATATATATATAAAAAAAAATGAACCCTAACCAGGTCAAGGAAGGACAGGAGGAAGGAAGGAAGGAAGGAAGGAAGGAAGGAAGGAAGGAAGGGACTGAGGAAGAAGGAGGGAAGGAAGGAATGAGGAAGGAAAGGAAGAAGGAAGGAAGTGAGGAAAAAAGGAAGGGAGGAAGGAAAGGTGGAAGGAAAGGAGGAAGGAAAGAAGGCAGTAAGGAATGAGGAAGGAAAAGAGTAAGGAGGGAGGGAGGAAAAGAGGAAGGAAGTAAGGAGAGAAGAAAGGCAGGAAGAAAAGGAGTAAGGAGGGAGGAAAAGACGAAGGAAAGGAGGGAGGAAGGAAGGGAGGGAGTAAAGAAGGAAGGAATGAGGAAGGAAGGACGGAAAGAAGGCAGGAAGGAAAGGAGTAAGGACGGAGGAAAAGAGGAAGAAAGGAGGAAGGAAGGAATAAAGGAAGGGAGGAAGGAAAGGTGGAAGGAAGGGAGGGAGTAAAGAAGGAAGGCATGAGGAAGGAAGTAAGGAGAGAAGGAAGGAATGAGGAAGGGAGGAAGGAAGGAGAGAAGGAAGGAATGAGGAAGGAAAGGAGTAAGGAGGGAGGAAAAGAGGAAGGAAGGAAGGAAGGAAGGAAGGAAAAAGAAGAAAAATATTCTCACAGCTTGAAAATGTCTCATTAACATAATTGCACATGATATTTAATTTACTGTACTGTCTCACTTCTTCTTTTTTATCACCTGGACACATCCCATGTTTTTTTGGGCCAGTTTACTCGCAGCAGTAGAAGGAGAGAAGATTAACGCTCATTGACCCAAACTGCTACTAATTACTGAATCCTCTGCACTGCCTGGGAGGCTCGCCTGAGGGGGAGAAAGTCCTTCTTCAGTCTGGTGTTGTAGTATTAGATGGCTAGTGAGTCCATTATTGTTAGATCTTATTAGTAGACACACACACAGGAGGAGAGTCTGTCACACTTGGGGGGGCCGAAAGGAGAGAAATAAAAGAGACAAATTAGAGAAGAGGAAGTAGAGAAAAACAAAAGGTGAAACAGGTGAAAGTTGGTGTAGTCTTTTTATTAACCCTCCTTATTCTTCCTTCCTCCCTCTTTCTTTAATTTTTCTTTCGTTCTTACCCTTCTTCCTTCTTTCTTTGCTCCCTCCTCCTTCCATACTTTTTCCTCACTTCCTTCCTTCCTTCTCTGCTTACTTCCTTCATCTTTTCCTCCCTCCCTCCCTACTTCTTTACTCCTTTCCTTCCTCATTCCTTCCTTTTTTCCTCCTTTCCTTCCGTCCTCATTCCTTCCTTCCTTCTCTCCCTCCTTCCTTCTCTCTTTACTTCCTTCCTTCCTTCTCTCTATACTTCCTTCGTCTTTTCCTCCCTCCCTCCTTCCTCCTTTCCTTCCTCATTCCTTCCTTCTTTCCCCAGTATTATGTAAAGTAATCTACACTGAAATGGACTATCTCACTTTGTTTGCATTTTGGCTTATTTCATTTGAATGAATTCTGGGTAAATTTGAGTAGTGAAATGTCTGTGCAGTGTTTACTCCTCACAAACACCCAGCGTCCTGATTTTACAGACATTAGTGATTTCGCAATGTACACATCGACTGTATGTGTGCAGAATGAACCCATGTAAGTGTAAGAGCAAAGTGTATGAGAAGTTTCTGGAGTTTTTGGAGGAAGGAAGGAAAGGAGGAAGAAAGAAGGGAGGAGGAAAGGAGGGAGGAAGGAAGGAAGGAAGGGAGGAGGAAACGAGGAAGGAAGGAAGGAAAGAAAGGAGGGAGGAAGGAAGAAGGAAGGGAGGGAGGAAGAAGGAAGGAAAGGAGGGAGGAAGGAAGGAAGGAAGGAAAGGTGGTAAGGAAGAAAGAAAAAGAGAAGGAAGGAGGGAGGGAGGGAGGGAGGGAGGGAGGGAGGAAGGAAGGAAGGTAAGAAGGAAGAAAGAAAGAAAGAAATGAAGTGCAACAATGTTGTTCTTCTCTCTTTTCACGAGGCCTTACTTCCCAACATTACTGTTTCTGTGTCAAATTATTATTTTCAGCCCAATTTTCCTGTTAATCACTTCATCTGTTAGCTCAGTTACACAAATAAAGGAATACCAGGTTTCAGTTTAGTATTTGTTTTCAGCTTTATTCATTTTTGTTGATTTCAGTTCATTTTTGCCTTTATTTCATTAAAAAACGTGTTAAAAAAACAACTTCTTCTGCCAACTGATTCACTTCCTAAACATAAATACACAATATAAATGCTTCCAATGCCAAACACCTACCTTTCCTTCCTGTGGCTAAAGCTACTGTTTATTTCCTGTTTGTATCCCTCCATTGGCTTCCTGCCTATCTGGACCACCACCACTAAAAAAAATCTACATCACATTAAGATTGAACACAAAAAACCCATTACAAACAAACCAAGAATAATGAAGATGAGAGCCCACACTCCACCATTAAAAAGACAATGTCATTAGACTTGGCTGATTTCTACCGTACAGGAATCCGAGCTTCAGCCGTTGGTTCTAATTACTTAAATAGAGACAAGTGAGATAATTAGAAAGTGAGAAAGAAGGATGGAGGAAAGGTTGTAAAGCAGCAGCAGCAGCAGCAGCATGTAGAAGACATGAGGAGAAAATAAGAGTTTGAGTAGTGGATGGTATGGTAAGTGGTGACAGCTAGAAGATGATGATGATGATGATGATGATAATGATGATGAGGGTAAGGTGGAGAGAAAAGAAAAAATGAGATGACAGATGAAAGGAAAACCCAACATAAAGTGTCTTAGTAAGGTGTTGATTGTGCTTTGACTCCACAGTGTCTGAACTCTACTGGAGGGATGAACATGAATATCATTATCCCAAGATATATTCCCTCACTTTCTGTTTTGATGATGATGATGGTGATGATGATGGAGAGCACTATCTAACATGTCAGTTCATCTCCCATACTGTCGGTGTTTGTTCTGGTATCTTCCTTCGTTTACATCAATCATTGGCATCTACTGGGTCAAATTAGGCTTTGCGGTCATCTACATACTACATACTTCTATACTACACACTAAAGGACCAGATAGTAAGCAGACCGTTTACACTGTGGTAAGCTACACGATTACCCACAATGCATTTCGATGCATTGGAAACTTTGTAAGTACACCAGGAGTTTATTAAACTTTGTGTTGTGCTCCCGGGTCAAATTGACCCCATCTGTTTTGACTCTTCCTTCCTTCCTTCTTTCCTTCCTTTCTTCCTTCTTTCTTCTGTCCTTCCTTCCTTCCGACTGTCCTCCCTCCTTCTCTCTTTCTTTCCTCCCCCTTACCTTCCTCCCTTCCTTCTTTCCTCTGTCCTTCTTTCCTACCTTCCTTCCTTCTTTCCTCCGTCCTTCTTTCCTTCATCCCTTCTTTTCTTTCCTCCCTTCCTTCCGTCCTTCCTTTCTCCCTCCCTCCTATCTTCCTTCCTTCTTTCCTCCATCCTTCCTTCCTTCCTCCCTTCCTTTCTTCCTTCCTTCTTCCTCCCTTCCTCCCTTCCTTTCCTTCCTTTCTTCTTCCTCCCTTCCCTCCTTGACTCGAGGACAACAGGAGTTTATTAAAATAAACACTTACCTGATGGCTTTTACTCTGCTGCTAAAGCTGTAAACATTGTCGAAATCTCGCGAGATCTTGCACAGCAAATCTAGAGATCTGTGCAGGATCTCGCACTACCACACAGTTTTTCAGTGATTGCACGAGATGTTTACAGCTTTCCAATGCATTCATTTATGAGTAAAGAGCCTATTTGTACTACTGTAGAAGTTTGATAACAATCCAGACATTATTAGTGGGGTCACTTACCAGATACACTGGTGGTCCCGTTAGCGCCTGTACTAAGCCATTCGACTGATGGCTCTAACTCCACTATTATGCAACCAAATGAAAAAAAGGGCTGAGGCGCTGATTAGATAGACGTCATGGTGCATATGACGCTAGGTCGAAATTACGCCGAACCATCACTTTAAGTATCTTACCTAAGGATACATCGACACATGGACTGGAGGAGCCGGGAATCAAACCGCTCTACCTCCTGAGTCACAGCCACCCCTAAAAGGTGATCACTCAGAACTACTTTTATATTGATTTGTAGTGAACCTTCCCCCTCTATCTATGGGAACAAGTGGAGCCAATCCATGGCATCAAAAGGCCAAGGCTGGATTCCCTCCCTGTTGGGGTCAAACATTCAGACCTATTCTGGTTTTCCCTTCAATTTCTGCCCCATGTGGACAGCACAGAGAAAGAAGAGATCATGTAGATGTAGAGATCTATTAGCAGAAAAGTAGAAATGACAGGTAGATGAAAAGGGCAAAAAAAAAAGAAAAGAAAAGGGTACAGTAGAGGACATTTGATAGCAGGAGGTAAGTAAAAGTGGCATTTCAAAGAAAGAGATGGTGGAGGGAAAAAAAGAAAGAAGGTGAAGTACATAGAAGGAGAGTCTGCAGTTACAGGCAGTAAGCCATCCATCATTTTTTGCAATGAATTTCTCAGGGGACCACATCTTATTATAGAGCTGTGTGTAAAATGTGTATCATGTGTAATACAGACTTCATTATATGGTCCCTCTACCACGTGTGTCGGTGGGCTCGCCGCTAGAATCGGAGTTGACGATAACGCCTCTAACGCCCGTGACACTGATGACAAATTCCTTTTACGTTGGTTGTTGCTCGGTGATGAAAATGATTCAGATTTTTTTTTTTTTTTTTTTTTTCTTGCTTCAGCGACGGCATATTTAATTCTCCGGCTCAATGGAGCGCCCTGGTGGATCAACAGACCAGGATGTACATGCTACACTTCCATGCTTAGTGATTTTGTAGGTTTACATTTAACATTAGCTGTATACCAGGGATGTCAAACATGCGGCCCGTGGGCCAGAACCGGCCCGCCAAGGCGTCCAATGCGGCCCACTTTCCTTCCTGTCTTCTTTTCCTTCCTATACCCTCCTGTCATCTGTCCTTCTTTCCTTCCTCCCTTTCTTACTTCTTTCCTTCCATCCTACCTTCCTTCCTTCCACTTTTCCTTCATTTTCTTTTCCTTTCTTCCCTTCCTTCCTTGCTCCTTTGCTTTCTTGTCTTCTTTCCTTCTTTGTTTCCTTCCCTCCATCCTTCCTTCCTTCAATCTTTCCTTCATCTTCTTTTCCTTCCTTGCTTCCTTCCTTTCTTGTCTTCTTTTCCTTTTTTCCTTTCCTTCCTAATACCTTTTCCTTCCTTCCTTCCTTCCTTTTGTCTTTCCTTCCCTCCTTCCTAATCGCCTTTCCTTTCTTCCTTCCTTCCTCCCTTCCTTTTGTCTTTCCTTCCTATCACTTTTCCCTTCTTTCCATCCTTGTTTCCTTCCTCCCTTCCATCTTTTTATTGGTCCGGCCCACATGAGATCAAATTTGGCTGTATGTGGCCCTTGAATGAAAATGAGTTTGACACCCCTGCTGTATACCTCCTCACCTTCTTCTCATTACCCCCCCCCCTTTCCTCCTCCTCTTCCTCTTCCTCCTCATCAACCCTCCAAATGTAAATTGTCGGATAAAAAAAAAAGAAGCAAAACAAGAACGGCTTAATCTACAGTAATCTCTGGTAAGTAATCTTTAAAAACTTCTCAACCAGAAGTGCACACAGAAGCCAGTGCGACGCCCCTTGCTAATTTTGGAGATAAAACACAAAGCAAAGAGGATGAGAGGGATGAGTCTTGCATGGCTAATGTAATGAGATGCTATTTTGCTGAGTATCCGAAATGGGGCTAATGTGTGCAGATGCAGTTAGACACTTAGAGTTTAAAAGCTCCCATGCAAATGGGTTCATCTATACTGACATTAGCATCATCAAAAGGCTAATTTTGCTCTGGAATTAGCACATCACCATTGCAGTAAGGTAATATAGAAAACACAATTAGAGAGATGTGATTATAATTACATTTTAAGCCGATAAGGAAGAAAAGGACACACGCAAAATTGCACAAATCTATTTAATCTCTTTCACATGGGGGGTTAGAAATAATTCAAAGTAATTACAATCCATATCATGAGAAAGGATTCCTTAAGGTGATCTTATATCCCGGAGTCATTATACAGAGAGTTACAGCTCTCACATAATAATAATGGAATAAGAATATTACATTTAAATGCATATATATAGAAATTGAATTGCAAAAGTTCCCCTGTGGTTCCAAGCCATAGGTTAAATCTATAATACCATATAATTAACTGTATTGTAAATTTTAAATGGATTTTCTGAGTTGTAGTAGCTCTCTCTAAGGAGGGATATATTTCACATATATATACGGCTTGTTAATTCCGGACACCCCATCCATAGCTTTTAATTAAATGGCAGACATAATAAAAAATAAACAAAACACACTGCTTAGTTCTGTTGTGTATAAATCTGGATGATTAGAGCAAAAGCAGCGTGGCTAATAAAGGATTATAACAGTCCAGTGTTTATAGTTCATACTGTGGAGCAAGTTTCTTTTTAAAGTTATTGTTTATATACTGGAAGAACTTCAACTTCACTCAGTTTCCTTTACATAAAGTTCACTATGAAGTTAAAACTGCTCATAGAAGATGTCACGAGTGCAAAAACTACTTCACCAGGATTCATAACTATTTGACATAAGTGCACAGAATATTCTCTATGATCATAAATGCCACACTGACTTCACATGTGAGAGTGTAGGTTTTCTCAAAGGACCTACTTTACTCTGCATCATGAGTCTATTTAATTAGGACCATGGAGGTTTCTCATTAGTGAAAGAATCAGTGTTTTTTTTAAAATCCAAGACCTGAGGCCTGATGTGTAAAATGTAAAATACGTGTGTGCAACAGAAGGATGCATCCTCCACTTTCTATGTAAAAAGGTCTTTTATAACACACGGATACACGCAAATAAAAAGGATGTTTAGAGATTTTACTAGTTTCAGTACATTGTTGGTAACAGCAGGTCAAGAGGGTTAGGGTTACACGATAGCGTAATTTATGCAGTATAAAAGAAAAGTTATATAACCAATGTTTTATTTTTAACTATGAATGTGATTCATACATATACAGAATTGCTATAATTTGTTTAGTATAATTAGTGACACATTAAAAAGCACTTGTAACTCACAATACAGGCATGATAAGAGGGGTGCACAGGAAAATGCATTTAAATAAAAAAATCTACACTTCTATTCTTGCTAGAGCCAGTTAGTAGTTGCAGAAACCTTGAATCTATACAAAATATTAACACAAACAGTATGCAAATTAGAAATCACCAAACTACTCTTCTACTGGGTTAATTAGTGTTCATGTGTAAATATATGCATGCGTGCACACGGAGCCATGCATATGCTTATGTGCAATATGGGCCTGTTCCTCCTCAGGTGACTGGTTTCATTTCACACCCATGGGAATCAACTTGACTGATTAGCTACATAGAATTAATCAAAGTAACAAGCGGCAGAAATCCTGTGGAGCAGCCAGACACATCCTTCATCTGGAGGACACACTTCAATAAGGTCCACGGAGACACGGAGCTACCAGTATCCCAGAAAGATCATCAACCATTTACCTTGTGTACGTTAGCCATTTAGCCGAAGCTGCTAATCCTAGCAATGGCAGATATATATATATATATATATATATATATATATATTACTGTAAAAAAAACAATGATACAGTGAATTTAACCCTCCTGTTATCCTCGAGTCAAGGAAGGAAGGATGGGAGGGAGGGTGGAAGGGAGGAAAGAAAAGAAGGGAGGGAGAGAGAAAGGAAAAAAGGGAGGAAGGAATTCTGTTTTAGTTTTTTATTGCAAGTTTGCATCGTCTGCCTTGGTCGGTTACTTTCTGATCTCTGTGTTTGGTTTGATTATCTTTTTTTTCTTGTTTTATTGTTCAAGTTTAAATTGTTTTATTGTTGCTTGTGTTGTGTGGAGGAAGGACAGGAAGCACAGGGAGACTAGCAAACACTTTGTTGAAGCTATTAGGAATTCAAATAAAGAGAAAAGAATAATTTCGGTGCAGACATTCAAAGTCCTGCTGACTTTAATGATCCTCTGATTTTTCATTCAGCATCACGATTTTTTTTAACATGAATATTTCCACAGGTCATATATCACACTTGGATTAGAAAAAATGTATCAAGCTAATCTGTAATTGAACTTTATTGTTAATTATTAGGCTACCACCTTAATAACAATTTGTAGATTTAGTTTCAAAATGAATTGTTGGTTATTTTGGTTTTTAATTTTATAATTGCTGTTTGTTTTATTGTTGCTTGTGTTGTGTGGAGGAAGGACAGGAAGCACAGGGAGACTAGAAGCTATTAGGAATGCAAACATTCATGATCAACAGAGGATGAGTCCTGCTGACTTGAGATTTTTTTTAACATGAATATTTCCACAGACCATCCAGCACACTTGGATTAGAAAAAAATATACATATGATGCTAACCTGTAATTGATCTTTATTGCTAATTATTACCACCTTAATAACAATCTAGAGGCAAAATCTGTCACAAAACAAACACTCCAAAACTGATAAATCTACAAAATACACATCTGTAGATAAATGTGCAGTTAAAAGCACGAGTGCAAGAACGTGACTTTTTGCTTTAGAGAGGAGGCTAACAGCGAGCAGATTGATGTAGAAACAGTTCAATAATGGTTCAATAATGCTTTTTGATCACTCATCCATATATCATACCTTTTAAATTCACCCTTCCTTTTCCACACCTTCATCTTCCCTCCTTCATCTTGCCCTCAGCTTGTCTCCACTCAGGAAAATCACACATGTGCACTCACGCAGCCACACAGTCTTTTTTTTATTTATTTTTTTTATTACAAGGGTATTGATTTTTATAGTAGGCAATGTGACCATATTTAACGAGTAGCTGCCCACTGATCTACAACAAAAACATCAGCGGGGGAGGAACTGCAGGGCTTTAGGTGCTGTAATGTCATGTGACTGCAGCGTTTCCATCAATAGCCGTATTCAGTGTTAAGAATTATGTGGCTCAACACACACACTAAGAGAGGGGGGTCAAACTCATACAGACCAATTTGATCTCACGTGGGCAGGATCATTAAAAAGATGGAAGGACGGAAGGAAGGAAAAGAGGGATGAGAAGGAAGAGAATACAGGAAGGAAAGATGGAAGGAAGACAAGACCTGAAGGAAGGAAAGAAGGGAAGAGAAGACGGATGGAAGAAAGGGAAGACAGGAAGGAAGGAAGGAAGGAAGGAAGGAAGGGAAAAGAAGACAGATGGAAGGAAAGAAGGGAAGACCGGAAGAAAGGGAGGGAAGAGAAGACAGATGGAAGAAAGAGAAGAGAAGACAGGAAGGAAGAAAGGAAGGAAGAGAAGACAAATGAAAGAAAGAGAAGAGAAGAACGGAAGGAAGGAAGGAAAAGAAGACAGGGAGGAAGAAAGGTAGGAAGGAAGGAAGGAAGACAAATGGAAGAAAGAGAAGAGAAGACAGGAAGGAAAGAGAAGACAGATGGAAGGAAGAGAAGACAGGAAGGACGGAAGGAAGGAAAAGAGGAAGAAGGAAACTGGGCCGGATTGGACCTCTTAGCGGGCCGGTTCTGGCCCACGGACCGCATGTTTGACACCCCTGCACTAAGAAGATTAAAGGCCATTACACCCAAGCAGTAGCAAAAGGGTGATGCCAAAATAAGATATGGATACGTGTTTGATATGAGGGTATGAAAATAATACACAGATTATTAACCTTAATCCTGATTGGAGATATAATAAAAAGTAAAACCCCAGAGGTATACTTTTTTTATCATATCTCACAGGTGCTATCACTCCAGTTTTCTGTTAGTCTGCCAATTAATTTGTTCCTAATTACTTCATCACGTCATTGTTTTCTGTTTTTTTTTTTTTTTTTTTTTTTTTTTTAATCAGCTCTTTGAAAAATACCAATCTATTGGGATCCTCGGGGACCAAAGTCCAAAGCACACACTCTGAAGTTTGTAGTTTCTAATAGATGGAACTATTTTTTGAGTTTACTTTTGCCATAAAATGAGATGAGATATTCTTTCATTAGTCCCACAATGGGGAAATTTGCATTATTACAGCAGCAGGTGGTCAGTAAAACAAAAGAGCTGCAATAAGGAAAAAATTATAAATAATAAGTATGAAAAAATAAGAACAATATTAGTAAAAAATAAAAAGAATTGTGACATTATTTACAAGAGTAATATTGGTATTGAGTGGTAATATACCAGAGATTATATTGTTATTGCACAGGTTAAAGTGAAAGAATATATATATTGCACAGTTTAATTGTAATGAGTAGTATACATGAAATACTAATATTGCACAGCATTGTACATTAAAGTGTCCATGGGTCCTAATTTAAAGTCTGTGTAAAGTAAGAATAAATATGTGTTCTGAGTTTGACATACCACAGAAAAGGGTGTTGTTAACCACCCTGCCAAATTTGAAAGATTAAAAAAATCTCCACATATATGAAATTAGGCTTCAAAGTTGTGTAAAAATCAGCCTCTTTCTCTGCTCCCAAACGATGTGGGCGTGGCCTCCGAGTCCGCTGAAACTCCGCCCCCTACCAAGTGTCACCTGTCAATCAAAGTCACCACCTCTACCAGAAACATGGACGCTACATCTGAGAGCTTTCTGCTGCTAACTCAGCGGCTAGCCCGGCTGCTAGCTCGGCGGCTAACTCAGCTAACTGTAGACTGTAGTAGTAGTGTGCTGAATGTATTTATACCTCTACAGCAGCAGGGGCGGGTTTATGCTAATCAGACCCGCCCACTAAATCCTGAACACAGAAATCTTGAAACACAGTTTGTGAAGCCTAGCTCCACAATTCAAATCTAAATGGTTGAAATGCTTTTTACACCTTTTTTAGAAATACATTTATGACCTATTTAATGTGTTTAGAAGAAAATGTCTGAATTCATTTTACACTGTCTTTAAGCATAATGTTGGTTACCATCTTACACTCTGCAGTCGCTTGCTGCAGCTACTGATTCTTCATTTAGCATTGCAGCCTCCGCCTCAGCATCCACCTGTATAGGCTCTCAGTCTAGCCTCCCATAGAAGTGCAGTCAGTATTGTCGCTCCCTCATTGCTATGGTGAGCTTGATGTTTCATTGTGGGGAACGACGAGGTCAGACGCCAAACATTAAAGTTGTACATTATTCTATATTTACATAATAATCTATTCCACATGACTTGGCTGATTTTCCATTAACAGTATAGTGTGCTGGACAAAAAGGGGGTGAAGCCTAAAAGACCTGCCATCCAAACAGTGCTTAAGCCTCTTCCTGTACTTGAGAAATCAATTTAGTGAATCCCTAAAAATACGATTGGGCTTAATCCTTGTCTCGGAAACTCCTCAAACTGTCCTATAAGGAAAGTAAATCCTGTAAAGGCAATTTCAGATGTTAGTAGTATATGACTTTAATGTCAGGGGTGTCAAACTCATTTTCATTCAAGGGCCACATACAGACCAATTAGATCTCATGTGGGCCAGATCATTAAAGAGATGGGAGGGAAGGAAGGAAGGAAAGGAGCAAAAAAGGAAGGTAGGAAGGACAGATAGGAGGAAGGAAGGACAGGTGGAAGGAAGGAACGAAGTAAGGAAAAAAGGAAGGTAGGAAAGACAGATAGAAGGAAGGACGGAAAGAAGGAAGGGAGGAAAGACAGACAGACGGAAGGGAGGAAGGAAGGACAGGAGGAAGGAAGGACCGAAGTAAGGAAAAAAGGAAGGTAGGAAGGACAGATAGAAGGAAGGATGGAGGATGGAAAGAAGGAAGGGAGGAAGGACAGACAGACAGACGGAAGGAAGGAAGGAAGAAAGGGAGGAAGGACAGACAGACGGAAGGAAGGAAGGAAGAAAGGGAGGAAGGACAGATGGAAGGAAGGAACGAAGTAAGGAAAAAAGGAAGGTAGGAAGGACAGATAGAAGGAAGGATGGAGGATGGAAAGAAGGAAGGGAGGAAGGACAGACAGACGGAAGGAAGGAAGGACAGAAGGAAGAAAGGGAGGAAGGACAGGTGGAAGGAAGGAACGAAGTAAGGAAAAAAGGAAGGTAGGAAGGACAGATGGAAAGAAGTAAAAGAACACAGGAAGGAAAGTGGGCCGGAGTGCACCCCTCGACGGGCCGGTTCTGGCCCACGGGCCGCATGTTTGACACCCCTGCTTTTATGTTAACTGTCGCTGTATTTGAAACCTCTTGTGCTCCTTTTTCGACATTAAAAAAAAAATGGCTGAAATGAAAAATTTAGGAGTTAATCATTTTCTGTTATTATAAAACGCTCTCGGATGGTGATCGATTGCTCCACCTAGAACAAAAAACAACCTTAAAGAATTACCTCTATTACTCTCCTACACATGACAGTTACCGTATTGCATTAGTCACCAGATTATGTGGCTGTGGCAGGTCTTGCTGATATTGTTCAACTTTTATCTCTCATGCTATCCTCGGGGGGGCTTGATCTCAGACATTCCCTTCAACAGACGAGGTTAGTTTCCAGCTCAATAACTACACTAACAGCTCTGTCCGTCCCCCGCGTGGTAGCTCAGTTTGTTTTATTCGCCTTTTGCTATTGATTGTGTTTCGCTCCTGCTGCTGTCTGGGAAGGGGTGACAGATATGTCTGTTCATCCCCTCAGTGTGTCTTATCTTCTGCTCATATGATTTTGAGTATAATTAGTTTTTGGGTTTTTTCAGCCTGGAAAAAAAAAAGAAAAAAAAAAGTCTAAATTAAGGGAAATCTTCTGTAACTCTCAGTGAAGTCAGTTTGGAGTTTGGAGAAGTGAGTTGAATTGTAATAAAGGATTATAATGTATTTTTGTTTTTCCTCATTTATTGTCTTCTGTGTTTCTGTATCTACTATCTACATCTGGCGTGTCAAACTCATTTTCATTTAAGGGCCACATACAGACCAGTTTGATCTCATGTGGGCCGGATCATTAAAAGGAAGGAAGGAAGGATGGGAGGAAGGAAGGAAGGAAGGGAGGAAGGATGGGAGGAAGGAAGGAAGGAAGAGAAGAGAAGACAAGAAGGAAGGAAGAGAAGAGAAGACAAGAAGGAAGGAAGAGAAGACAGATGGAAGGAAGGAAGGAAAAGAAGAAAGGAAGGAAGGGAAGACAGATGGAAGGAAGGAAGGAAGGAAGGAAGGAAGAGAAGACAAGACAAGAAGGAAGGAAGGAAGGAAGGGAGCAAGGACAGATGGAAGGAAGAGAAGACAATAAGAAGGATGGAAGGAAGGACGGAAGGGAGGGAAGACGGAAGGAAGGAAGGGAAGATGGATGGAAGGAAGGAAGGGAGCAAGGACAGATGGAAGGAAGAGAAGAGAAGACAAGGAAGGAAGGAAGGATGGAAGGAAGGGAAGACGGAAGGAAGGGAGGGAAGATGGAAGGAAGGACGGAAGGAAGAAAGAAAGGAAGAAAGGGAGCAAGGACAGATGGAAGGAAGAGAAGAGAAGACAAGAAGGACGGACGGAAAAGAAGAAAGGAAGGAAGGGAAGACAGATGGAAGGAAAGAAGAGAAGAGAAGACAAGAATGAAGGAAGGAAGGGAAGACAGATGGAAGGAAGGAAGCAAGCAAGGAAGGACAGATGGAAGGAAGAGAAGACAAGAAGGAAGGAAGGAAAAGAAGAAAGGAAGGAAGGGAAGAGAAGACAAGAAGGAAGATGGAAGGAAGGGAAGACAGATGGAAGGAAGAAAGGAAGGAAGCAAGGAAGGACAGATGGAAGGAAGAGAAAACAAGAAGGAAGGAAGGAAGGAAGGAAAAGAGGAAGAAGGAAACTGGGCCGCATTGGACCTCTCAGCGGGCCAGTTCTGGCCCACGGGCCGCATGTTTGACATCCCTGATCTACATCTTTCCAATAACTGTGTCCCTCTGTGCTTTGAATTAGCAATTTAATGCTGATATTCTCATTGTTTGAGTCAGATAATGTGCTGGTGTCTGCTTTAAAATCACTGGAGGTCTCATTATGTGTCCTCCAAAGCTGGTTTCTCTAAATGTCTTCAATTATGGAGAGTTTGTGGCTCCGAGCTCTGAGGGTTGATCACTAAAACAAACAAAGTATAATAAGGAGAAAACCCACTGATGGACGTTTTATTCAAACCACTTTATTTTTTAAACTAAAAATGGACATTTATTTTTAGTGTGGATGGAAATGGGAAATATTGATCTCACACCGAGTCTGTATCTACTAATCAATTAACATATGAGTACTGAGGGAAGAGCAGAGGTGTCAAACATGCGGCCCGCGGGCCAGATACGGCCCGTCGAAGGGTGCAATCCGGCCCACTTGCCATCCAGTGCTATTTTCCTTCCTTATTTCCTTTCTTCTTTCTGTCCTTCCTTCCATCTGTCCTTCCTTCCATTCTTCCTTCTGTCCTTCCTTCCTTCCTTTCTTCCTTCTGTCTTTCCTTCCATCTGTCCTTCCTTCCTTTCTTCCTTCTGACCTTATTTCCATCTGTCCTTCCTTCCTTTCTTCCTTCTGTCCTTCCTTCCATCCATCTGTCCTTCTTTCCTTCTGTCCTTCCTTCCATCTGTCCTTCCTTTCTTACTTACTTCTGTGCTTCCTTCCATCTGTCCTTCCTTCCTTTCTTACTTACTTCTGTGCTTCCTTCCATCTGTCCTTCCTTCCTTTCTTCCTTCTGTCTTTCCTTCCTTCCATTCTTCCTTCTGTCCTTCCATCCATCTGTCCTTCCTTCCTTTCTCCCTTCCTTCCTTCTGTCTGTGAGACCTTCACTATCTCTCTTTCCTACGTTTCTTCCATCCTTCCTTCCATCTGTCCTTCCTTCTATCTGTCCTTCCTTCCTTTCTCCCTTCCTTCCTTCTGTCTGTCCGTCCTTCACTATCTCTCTTTCCTACCTTTCTTTTTTTCCTTCTGTCCTTCCTTCCTTCCCTTCTTATTTCCTTCTTTCCTTCCATCTCTTTAATGATCCGGCCCACATGAGATCAAATTGGTCCGTATGTGGCCCTTGAATGAAAATGAGTTTAACACCCCTGGGGTAGAGGGTCAGCCTTCGGGGAGCAGATCAACCAACCAAGTCCAAATAGTGCTAAGTTCAGTGTTGTGACATAAATAAAACAAATCTTTTTATGTATTTTGAACTTTGCCCTGTGCACTACCAGCCCACGCCTCATCATCTTATCATGTTCCTTGAGGGCAATTCTCAGCTTCTCATATTAAATTGATGGGGCTTGTGTGTCTCTGCCCAGCTCACTCAAGCCCACTTCCTGTGTGTTTCTACCATCAGACGTTTAGATTGTTTTTTTCTTTCTTTTTTTTTTTTAGCTAGTTTACCCCCTGAAGGCTAACATAGATAATTGATGTTTGTATGAACCATGCAAACACATCTTAACATAATCATGTCAAATTCACCCAACGACTTGACTGAAGCGGCTTCCACTGAAAGTTGTTTCACTGTGGGTCAGGAAAGTAATTATAAAACATTATTATTTCCCTTCCATTCCCCTTCACAATATTACAAATCAGCTTATCTTTTATGAAGCAATTGCAAACAAGAATTGCCTTGTTGTTGAAAGGTGCTACATGAACAGACTTGCCTTGCCTTGCCTTCTCGCTAAAATGTTGTTGTTGAGCTGTTAATATGTGTCAATGTCAGGCAGAGCGTCTATGGAAAGCAACACCCACAAACTAAGGTAATCGAGTCTTTGATAACCATGAACTTGTTTTGATACTGAGTTCATGCCTGCACAATATTTGCAAGCAGCTCAGAAAAAATGCTAGGTGGAGGGTAAAGTTGGCATAGTACTAAAAAAAAAGCTAAAAAAAAACAAACTTCAACGTCCTCAGAAAATGAATGTTAGTATGCATTTTATAACTATTCTCCATATATGTAGCATATATTATGGTCAAGCACTCATTAAGAGAAATAAGTGAGGTCATATTTGGACAAAAATACTTGGTAGGGCCCCCAGATCATATTTTTTTTAGGTTACCTCATGAGTAATGGAAAACAGCTGGTATGCCAGGAATACTGTATAAGCTGCTCCTTTTTGTTTGTTCATTGTTATTTGACTCGCACATGTAGCCTCATGACCCGAGCTGGCATTAAAACGTGCACTGAAGAAGTAATCATTGTTTCGTCTCATCTTAGCGTCTTTAAAGTCTGTGTAAAGTAAGAATAAATATGTGTTCTGAGTTTGGCATACCACACTAAAGTGTGTTGTTAACCACCCTGCCAAATTTGAATGATTAAAAAAATCGCCAAATATATAAAATTAGGCTTCAAAGTTGTGCAAAAATCAGCCTCTTTCTCTGCTCCCAAACGCTGTGGTCGTGGCCGTCGAGTTCACTGAAACCCCGCCCCCTACCAAGTGTCAACTGTCAATCAAAGCCACCACCTCTACCAGACACATGGACGTTACGTCTGAGAGCTTTCTGCCTCTAGCTCACCTGCTAACTTAGCCACTAGCTCACCTGCTAACTCAGCCACTAGCTCACCTGCTAACTCAGCCACTAGCTCACCTGCTAACTCAGCCGCTAGCTCAGCGGCTAACTCGGTGGCTAAATCCGCTAACTGGCTAACTGTGTAGATAACTGGCCACTAGGCAGGTTAACAACTGAGGAGAGCAGACTATCGGTCTTATATAGTAGGGGAGGGACCAAGGGTACGCCACTACGTCACGGAGTAGCCCTTTTTTGCAGGCTCAGAAAATCAGAGAGGCTGAGAAACAGTTTAAGGCTCTATTTCCACAATTCAGCACTGCATAGTTATCAGCCTTTTCACATGTTTTCTGTAACCATTTTCCAACATGTATAATATGTTTAGAAGTAAATTAATGAATTGACTTTACACAGACTCTTTAAGATCAACACAGAAACATGCTTCAATGTATAACTGTATTGCAATTGTAATTAGACCATAAGATACCAGTTTGCAGTGAGCAGGGTCTTATTTATAATTGTGGAGGAGAGGGATTGCACTTCCACTGGAGCTATGCCGTTGCTTACATGCACAAAAAAATGTAGTGGACAAGGTGAAGAGGAAGAAAAGCTAGCTTGGTTATCTCCTTTTTAGTAACACACACATGATTTCTCCTGCAAACACTCCTATCACTGCAATTGTCAACCTCATATCACAAAGTAAATAAATGTCAACACAGCTACTGTAGGCCCCACATTTTTCACATTTTATTTTGAAAAGTTGCAGTAGAAACACATTATAACATAAGAGATGTAGAGGCTGAGACTATTTTTTCTCCAGGGTTTTTTTTTTGTAATATTGAAAGTTCAGGCTTCGTTGCTGAAGTTCCATCACTATTGGGGGCCTCGCAGCAGGACTCCTCATGTCTGGGCATTGGTTTAAAAAAAGAACTGAGATTCCCTGTCAAGCTCATTATACCTGAAATCTGCTGTCAGCTTTCCCTCCAGTGTGTCTCCCTTCCTTTCTGTCTCTATGTGTTCTCTTGTCTTTCCCTCTTTTCATCTCTTTATCCATCCATCTACATCAGCACAGGCCAACTAAAGGAAATGTTCTGTCTCTTCCTTTTACAAATTTTTCCATCCATCCCTCTTCCTGCTGTTTCTCCTCCTTTTTCCTCGTGGCCCCGGCATCAATAATTCACAATCCCCCACAGAGACAACTGCCTAGTGGACTGATTAAACATGAGAGAGGGAGAAAAGATAGAGAGAGAGAGATTGCGGAGGTACGAAGGAGATGCAGAGGAGAGTGGGAATAACGACAAGGAAGATGAATCGAAGTTTTGAAACTTTGAAATGTACTAAATACAGGACTGGATATATGCAAGCGAGTAGAAATTAGCACATGGTTGATTTTGAAATATCCAAACTATCTTTGCATCTGTGTGTGTGTGTGTGTGTGTGTGTGTGTGTGTGTGTGTGTTATTCAGTCTTTGTGAGAAGCAGTATGAGATCTTCAAAGTGAACACATTTCTTCTTGAAGTCATTCCGACCACGTCTTCACTTTTAAGGGGCTATTCATAGAGAGGACTTGGGTTTAGGGGTAGTTTTTTAAGTTTAGGGTACTGTTATTGGAAATATACGGCCCATTCCTCGCTACTGTTATTGCCCATTCTTCAAAAAGAAAAGTCAGTATAGTTCAAAAATCCTTCCTTCCTCCATTCTATCTGTCTTTCTTCCCTTCCTTCCGATCTTCTTTTCCTTCCTTCCTTCCTTCCGTCCTTCCTTCCATCTGTCCTTCTTCCCTTCGTTCTTCTCTTCTCTTCTCTTCCTTCCTTCCTTCCCATCTTCCCTTCCTTCCTTACTTCCTTCTCCTCCTTCTTTTCCTTCCGTCCTTCCTTCCATCTTTCCTTCCTTCCTTCCGATCTTCTTTTCCTTCCTTCCTTCCTTCCATCTGTCCTTCTTCCCTTCCTGCTTCTCTTCCCTTCCTCCCTTCCTTCCTTCCGATCTTCCCTTCCTTCCTTCCTTCCTCCCTTCCTTCTTGTCTTCTCTTCTCTTCTCTTCCTTCCATCTGTCCTTGCTCCCTTTCTTCCTTCCATCCATCTTTTTTTCCACCCTTTCTTCCTTCCATCTTTCCTTCCTTCCTTCCTTCTCCTCCTTCTTTTCCTTCCGTCCTTCCTTCCTTTTAGTGGTCCGGCCCACATGAGATCAAATTGGGCTGTATGTGGCCCTTGAATGAAAATGACTTTGCCCCCCCCCCCCCCCCTGTTCTGGACTGAATGGTACAATCGACCTGTGTGGTCATTTAATTATGAGGATACCAAACACAATGGCTAAGTTTGTGTTGTGTGTGTGCGTGCTTCAATATGTGCTTAACCAGCCATCCAGAAAGCCCAATATTATCCCCATCACCAAGTAGGTGTGGGCAGCATAACTCAACCACTTCTGATTTACACAGCCTTGCTAATGTACTGCCGTTGAGGTGAAGGAAGCATCGCATTAATATTGTCTCCTCTCTTTAAATCTGCCACGTCGTCTCCTTCCCATTTGCTAAGCAGTCACCCGTGAAGGAGCTTGTATCTTGAATACCTGCGGTGCTGCTGTTCTTACTTCTTTGTTGGAAAAGTTTCTATCAGACATGCTCAGTGTGTAATATGCAGCAAAGTTTTGTCTGTTTTTATGTCAATGGGAATTTTATCATCCAGAAGACTATTTATATTTACTGCTTTCTCTCCTTTTCTCTCTATTTCCTCCCTTCCTTCTTTACTTCCTCCATCCCCCTTTCTTCCTTCCTTCTGTCTTTCCTTCCTTCCTCCCGCCCTCCTTCTTTCCTTCCCTCCTTATTTCCTTCCTCCCTCCTTCTCTCTTTCGTTCCTCCATCCCCCTTTCTTCCTTTCTTCTGTCTTTCCTTCCTTCCTCACGCCCCCTTCTTTCCTTCCCTCCTTACTTCCTTCCTCCCTCCTTCTCTCTTTCTCCCCCCCTACCTTCCTCCCTTCTTCTTTCCTTCCTTCTTTCCTCCCTCCCTCCTTCCTTCCTTCCTTCCTCCCTTCCTTCTTTCCTCCCTCCCTCCTTCCTTCCTTCCTCCCTCCCTCAGTCCATGATCTTTTTAAGCCTTCAGAGTCTCAGGGTCAGGTGATCAAAGTTTTAACAAATCATTCTCTACAGATCATAAAGGTTTTTACCAAATTTAATGACAATTCACCCCATAGTTGTCCAGACAGTATGTCATCCTGTCGGTAGCGCTAGGATAACCAACATCAGTTACCGGCTGAATGATATTGACATCCTTTAAAAAAGAAAAAGTCACAAAAAGAGTGATGGATAAAGAATAAGTGATCAAATTAAATGTGACTTCAAAACAATAGAAGACTACAATATATAGTTGAACTTTTAAAAAAAACACAAATCAGTAAACTGTGCTTGAACTGCAAAACTACCTGTACCAGCTAATGCATGGTACCTGTGCATGGGGACGTGCCATATTGTATTTAATGTAAGAGACACACTCTGTCTTGGAGCCTGGACGTCTGCCATTAAATGTAGATCTGATTTGGGATGATAGAGGGCCACGGCTTTTAATGAGGGTTTTAAAACATGCCACCTGCTTGGGAGGCTTGAAGGCGAGGCAGAAGGATTAATATTTATCTGTGGTGCCTTGAAAGCTGTGGCGGATGATATAAAGTTATGTTTTCATGAAGTCTTCCCATCTGCTTCTCAGATTTGTAACAGTGACTGTTAATAATTCAGTGGTCACACACACACACACACACACACACACATGCACACACAGATATTATTTTAAATTACTTGAAATACATCACTCAGTGTGAGGGAGAGGAAGTAAGCTGAGTTGTTTATAGCATCACTGTGTTACACTACTTACACAATGTTACAGGGATTTGCACAAATCCATTGTCATACACACAACACACTTTTACATGACAGTGAGATATAACTGCTCCTTAATGATTCCTGCCAATGCCTCAGGCTGCAGCTATATTAGTGTCATATTAGGAGGAAATGGAAAGAATTCACCCAAGGGGGCTCGATGTTTCCATTTATTTCTAGGCCTATGAGAATGGTAATATAGTGTATCTGACACAGAAGTAAGAGATAAAGTGATATTCGGAAGATGCTAGAGGCATGTGTAGTGAGTATTTCCCCTTTACTTCCTTACTTGTAAGTTTGTGTGAGTCTCTATTTTGATGAAAAGTTGTCAAAAACTCCTGTGTGTGTGTGTGTGTGTGTGTGTGTGTGTGTGTGTGTGTGTGTGTGTGTGTGTGTGTGTCATTTACATCAGAAGTTTCCAAACTTTTTTGGTTTCTAACCCTGACTGTGTTGCAGTCCCTTGTCACAAGTGTCACAGACGGTTATGAGAGAGTGATTTTCCCTTCTAACCATGGATTGTTTGATGAATTTTAATAATTTCATGAGATGTTAACCAGCATTTTCACAAGGGAGAAAATGAAATAAATAAATATAATTATATGAGGCAGATCATGCTTTTCATTATTTTGGTGAGTGCTCAGATTTGCATGTACAACAGGCTGAGTGTGTATTTGTGTGTTTGAATTTTGATTTGATTCATTATTGAATTCCTCCTACAGACACAGCGCCAGTATGATTCATCACTCTCTCATCAATAATGAGTTTGTGAGGTCATCACTATGCGCCAGGACCCCAGGGCCCTATTGATAGCAGAGAGATTAAAGCTGTTTAATATGAGGGTGGGAGGACAAAAGAGCATAACCTCTGATGTTTTCCTCAATGTGGAAAAGGTAAACAAAAAGAAAGAACATAAAAAATCTATAAACCACAAGATCATTGGAAGGAGAGAGGTGGGGAAAAGAGAAAACACATTTTACACCTTTTGTAAACCATGCTTGAGAAAAAAGCTCTGTATATTTAACCCTCCTGTTGTCCTCAGGTCAAGGAAGGAAGGAAGGAATGAAGGAAGGAAAGGAGTAAGGGTGGAGGGAGGAAAAGAGGAAGGAAGTAAGGAGAGAATGAAGGGAGGAAGGAAGGAAGGAAGGACGGAAGGAAGGAAGGAATGAGGAAGGAAAGGAGTAAGGAGAGAGGGAAGGAAGGAAGGGAGGAGGAAGGACGGAGGAAGGAAGGAAGGAGAGAAGGAAGGAAGGAAGGAAGGAAGGAAGGACAGAAGGAAGGGAGGGAGGAAAGAAAGGAATAAGGAGGGCAGGAGGAAAAGAGGAAGGAAGTAAGGAGAGAATGAAGGTAGGAAGGAATGGTGGAAGGAAGGAAGGGTGGGAAGAAGGAAGGAAGGAAGGGAGGAGTAAGGAGGGAGGGAGGGAGAAAAAGAGGAAGGTAAGAAGGAGTAAGGAGGGAGGAAGGAAAAGAGGAAGGAAGGAAAGAAGGAAGCAAGGAAGGAAGGAAGGAAGGAGGGAGGGAGGGAGGGAGGAAAAGAAGAACAAACGAAGGAAGGAAGGAAAGAACAGTCAAAAGAGGTGGGGTCAATGTGACCCAGGAGGACAACAGGAGGGTTAAATGTTTTTTTTTAAATTGTGTACATATTTAAACACATGGGGACGGGCACATGCTTCTACAACATCATGATGGGAGGGGGGGGGGGGGCGGTAGGTGACTCTGTTTACTTTCTTTGTTTCATGTTGTTTATGCTTTAACTTCGTCTAAATGTCAAATTTAAATAATAACGTTGGTCTCATTCCAATAAAAGGAAATATATAAAAATCCATGTTATAAAATATAAGCTGGTTTCAGGCAAGTCAGCAAATACATATTCAGTAGTAAACATTTGCAGAGTCAGGCTTCTGTGTGTGTGTGTGTGTGTGTGTGTGTGTGTGTGTGTGTACATCAAAGAAAGATAGAGAGCAAGTGAACATTTAATACAACTATTTTGGCCGTCCAAACATAGGCCCTCGGCTACAGGTAAAAATAATAAATAATATGAACACCTTTGATCACCAGTCTTCTCAGATGCAGATAAAGATAAAGTATGTTGGTGTTATTGTTGAATAGTTGTAAATGAACAAAGTGTATGGATATATTTAAATACACAATATATACGATAGATAACAGTTGGGTTTCAGAGTAAATCACAGCACTAAAACAGCTCTCATATGAATAATCAGTGACTTTAACATATAAAAAATGTATGATAATGTATCCATCCGTTTCAAACAATGTTACCGTCACTGCTCACATACTTCCATGCGTCCTTTACATTGGCATGGATGTTAACCGATACATCCACCAGGGGGCAGCACAGAGTCAAACGTTTATGACGACAACAAACTCAAAAACAAACATGGCGACTGTGGAGGAGATATTGATCATGTTCCTCTTGCATAAAAGACAAAAACCATATGTTTAAAGTTTCTAACCAACTCACACAACCCTTCCTCAAAAAGTTCCTCCATTGTTATTTCTTCTTCGTGTCTCACTAGTGCTACGTATTGAGTAGTGACAGCAACACTGCCCCCCCATAGTTTCAGGTGGTACTGCTCCGTTTGGTCCGTATCCGTAAGCTTTATGGAAACGTGCATAATACGTGGTATGATACGGATTCACCTTTAAAATCCTGCTAATAGTCTATAAAGCACTCAATGGTTTGGTTCCTTAGTACATTAATTACATTAAGTACAGTAATTGCTCTGTGATGTGTTTAATGTCCGTTGGGCATCTGCATTTTATTTAACGTTGTATTCTCATATTTATATTGTTTGTTATCTTTGTTCTCACATTTATCTTGTCTTTATTTGTATGTTATGTTTTTCAATGTAAAGCTCACTTGGTATGAAATGTATTATCTAAATAAAATTGCCATTGTATCTTACTTTCATCAGTCTTTCATTTGGATTTCATGCTACAAGATGTTTCCAGAAAGACAAAAACTTCTGATGCGATGCCAAAACATTATTTTTTTCTTATCTCTGCGAGATTTGAAACGTTTGTCAAATAAACTGAATTGCAGTTTTTTTGAGGAATAAACATGAACACAGCGTTGAGCCTTTCTTCACAGGATGTTGACACGTTTTACAAAGCCCAGAATTCACATGAGCGGAGACGTGCTGTCCCGCTGGATGCTGACTGATATGACAGAACTCTGGCTCACACTAATATATTCTGCAACGCTTTTATGCCACAACCTAAATAATTAATGCTCTTTCAAAGTGTTCAAATCTAACATGTGAACGAATCTAAAATATTCAAAAAAAAAAAAAGTACCTTACTCCATATTGTGCTTTTGCTGCTTTGAAATGGCAATGTTTGTGCTTCACTGGAGGACGTAATGTGTCAACAGCTGACTCTTTTTCAGCTTCCCCGTTGTAAAGTCATGAGTAGGGCTGGGCAACTATGGCAAAAATCAAAATCACGATTAATTGAACCTCGATTACGATTAATGAACGATTATCTCCACCCTTGGGTTAGGGTTAGGGTTAGAGTGCCATGTAATCACAGCGTCCCTGGTTCGAATCCAGCCAGGGGCCTTTGCTGCAGGTCATTCCCCTCTATTTCTCCCTGCTTCCTGTTGGCCTCTCTGCCAGTTACTAACTAGATAAGATAGATGATTAAAGACTGGCATAAACCCGCCCCTGCTGCTGTAGAGGTATAAATACATTCAGCACACACTACTACTACTACAGTCTACAGTTAGCTGAGTTAGCTCCCGAGTTAGCTGCCAAGCTAGCAGCCGAGTTAGCTGCCAAGCTAGCCACTGAGTTAGCATCAGAAAGCTCTCAGACCTAGCGTCCATGTTTCTGGTAGAGGTGGTGACTTTTCTTGACAGGTGACACTTGGTAGGGGGCGGGGCTTCAGTGAACTCGGCGGCCACGCCCACAGCGTTTGGTAGCAGAGAAAGAGGCTGATTTTACACAACTTTGAAGCCTAATTTCATATATTTGGCGATTTCTTTAATCATTCAAATTTGGCAGGGTGGTTAACAACACACTTTACTGTGGTATGTCAAACTCAGAACACATATTTATTCTTACTTTAAATGGACTTTAAGTTGTTTCTAGTTCTTACTTTAGAGAAATGGATGAACACAGACACAGGGCATTAATGAGGAGAACTGTTTTGCTGTGATCTGCCACCAGCTCCCAACATATTGTTATATATTGAATACATGTGTCAAAATATATTCTCACAACATAATTAGTTTTTTATCCAGGGTGCATGACTGAGCATGTATATCTTATTCAACAATTTCTCGCTTCAAACTCACCTAAGTTAAAACACTGTCAGCTGGGAGTTACTCTCCACAACAGGGCTCTTTATCTCTGATGCAGGTTTTCTCCTCCTGTGCTGCGGAAAGTTTGAGAAGAGTCCCAAAACACTTCTTATGCGGGAAGCAGACAAACAAAAAAAAAGATGTACTCAACTTGTTATCCACGAAATAAATCTCTTTTGGGAGCTGATTGAAAAGAAAGTAAGGAATACATGTTTGAAGTGTTTCTTTTATCTCAGTTGGAGGTTAAATAGATCTTCTGTCACACATTTCCAACAAAAGTTCTGCTGAGTGAAAACTTGCCCATTTGGGTCGTCAAACCCCCCCCCCCCCCCCCCAAAAAAAAAAAACCCTCTACTGCCGATCAGTAAACATGATCTAAGTGATTGCCGTGGAAACGTTAAAACTCACTGTGACACAACCTGAATTTCAACTCTACGCTGCATCCAATATTGATGCTCAGACACATTCAGTGTTGTTGCCAAATTTATTCTGAAAGGTAAAACTCACTTTTAAAAAAAAAATATTGATGACTGTAATATTAACCCCTCGTGTCGTCTGTTTTGACTGTTCCCTCCTACCTTCCTTCCTCCCACCTTTCCTTTCTCCCTCCCTCCTACCTTCCTTCCTTCTTTCCTCCCTACCTACTTCCCTCTCTCCTACTTTCCTTCCTTCCTCCCTCCCTCCTACCTTCCTCCCTCCCTTCCTTCCTTCCTCCCTCCCTCCTACCTTCCTTCCTTCTTTCCTTCCTCCCACCTTTCCTTTCTCCCTCTCTCCTACCTTCCTACTTTCCTTCCTTCTTTCCTCTATCCTCCCTTTCTTCCAGGACAACAGGAGGGTTAAAATAAGTCAAACAGCCGCAAAAGTGAATGTTAAACAGGTTGATACTGGTGAGCAGTAACAATGAGATGCAAATGTGGAAGCAAAATCAATTGATTTCCTCATGCGTGTACAGAAGCCTTTATAAAATACATTTTTGTTGCTCCTTTCTGTTCTGTTTTTCTAATTTTCCCTCCTGCATTTAAAGTTAATTAGTGCATTAACCTTTTAGGGCCAGAAGCCTCACCACTATTAGTTAATTAACTTCTACTTCATGTATTTTTCAATACGTTGTTTTCCTTTAATTTTTCTAACATAACCAGCACAAAAATCAAACAGGAAGTCAAAAGTTTACAGTTAATAAAATGAGTTATTATTTTCTATTTTTTAAATTATTTTTATTTATTATTTGATGAGTGAGACGTTTTGAAAACTTGAAATGAACCTTTTGTCCACTACTGTCAACACTAATGCTAATAAAATCAAATCACATCAGTGCAGGAGGAAGCAGAAAGATTGGATTTGGTGTTGATGGACAATGACCACAGATTGTTCAGCCTGAGGCAACTTTCTCCAGCAGAAGCATGACGGCCATGCACACACAGACGGAGCTTCCCTACTTTAACTGAATGGAATAAAATGCTTGTTAATCGGGAGAGAAATGTGAAGGGTATCAGCTGGGGGAGAGCTAGCAGTGTGACCATGACAGAAAAAGTATGAGATAACAAAGGCAAAGTCATAGTCATTTTCAGAGATGGCAAAAGTACTCTACTACTACTACTACTACTAATTCAGTACCTAAGTAAAGTTAATCAGATGATGCACTGCAAGTCACTTCAAGAAGAAATATAAATTAAAAATATTTGAAATGAAACATATAATTTTATCCAGAACCGCACCAGAGTTCAGTAGCGTCAGGGCCCGGTAGCTTTGTAATGTATTTTGGTTGAGTTCGTTTTTTGTCTTGTCTACTTCCTGTTTTATTTTGGTATGTCTTGTCTAACTTCCTCCCCTCCCCTAATGTGTTACACCTGTGCCTCGTTATCACCCAGTGTATATATATGGTGTGCTCTTTTCCTTTTGTGCCAGATCGTCTTGTCAGTTTCCTGTCAGAGTTCCAGCGTTATCGCAGTTTATATGCTTAGTGTTAATGGCCAGTTTTTCCGTAGTGATTTTGGACTTCCTGGTTTCTGACTTTTGGACTGAATTAAACGACTTGAGAACCCTTCATCCCTGAGTCCTGTCTCTGCATTTGAGTCCACTTGGTCTGTGCCTGATAAGTAGATGGAAACAAAGGATCAAATAAAGTAAGGTTTGATTAAAACACATTAAATGCTGTTGGTATGAAATGAGATAACTATATGAGGCTGAAGATGATGTTTCCATTGCTTATTGCCAGCAGACCTCTGAGGCATTCGTGACGGACACCTGGCAACGTGCTTAGCCAAAGGCAGGACTCCGCTATCTGGCTGGCTACCTCTTGTTGTTCACGCCCGAGAGCTTCACCGGACCCTCAGGCAGTGCTTGTTGTCCAGGTAAGTATCCTGGGGCTTCCTCTCCATCGTCAGACACTTGAATCTAACTGGTATAAACAAAACCACACAGATGCCTGAGGCGGGATGGGGGGGGGGGGGGGGGGGGGGGTTTGCTCAATGAACAACCTCACCAGGGTAGCAGGAGGGACACATCTGAGCAGACAAGGGCAGAGGGAGGAGAGAGGATCCATCAATCAGTCGAGCTCACACATTCATAATTATCTTCCTCGCGTCTACGCAGCCTTAAAATTGTTTCCAGATTATTTATTTTCTTTTTTTTGGGGGGGGGGGGGGTAATCTGGCTGTGATGTTTTGAAGAAAAGCTTCAATTTGACTCCTCTACACAGCAATCTACTTCACAGAAGGAGATAAAGTGAGCCAACACCTCATTAATCATGAGGCAAGAGGCAGAGGCCCAGAGGCTCAAGGGAAAAGATGAAGGTTCCCTAACCTTAATTAAATAGTCATTTTAACCCTCACCAAGTTTTATTTGTGCTTAAACCCACTAAACCTTAACTACAGTCATATCACATCATCACACTGACTTCATCTTCCAGCTCTGATTTATTGTTGCTTGTTTTTAAAGCCACAAACAAATGATAGTATGCTGCCAATAGAGGTGTTTCCCACTATAATTTGTCTTTATTTTCCTTCCTTCCTTCCTTCCTTCCTTCTTTCCTTCCTTAATTCCTTCCTTCTGTCTGTCCTTCCTCCCTCTCTCTCTTTATTTCCTTCCTTCCTTCCTTCCTTTCCTTCCTGCCTTCTCTCTTTCCTTCTTTCCTTCCTTGCTCCCTTCCTTTTTTCCTTTCTCCCTCCTTCCTCCTTCTATCTAATGCATCCTTTCCTTCCTTCCTTCATCCCTCCTTTCCTTCCTTTCTCTCTCCTTTCCTTCTTCCTCCCTCCATTCCTTCCTTCATCCCTCCTTTCCTTCATTCCTCCCTCCTTTCCCTCCTTCCTTCCTTCCTCCCTTCCTTCCTTGACTCAAGGACAACAGGAAGTTAAAAGATAAGCACATGTTGGAAAAACTAAAAAAACCTAACCTTTACTTTCAGTTCAAAGATAACACAATAAAGAAACTGTCAACATTCCTTGAGGGATATTTTCAGGAGGAAGATAAAGCTGCTACTCCATACTGACACAAAAAATGGGTGTCATGACTCTGCAGAGAAAGAGACTTGTGTGTGTGTGCGTGTGCGTGTGTGTGTGTGTGGCGGTGTTAACCTCTACCTAACTGGCTTTGACACAGCACTTTTTTTCAGTAACAAGCTGAAGAAGCAACAAGATCATGCTTCCAAAATGTGTTTATTCATCTCAACTCAAAGAAAAAAACTGTCTTTTCTTCTCTCTTTCCTTCCTTCCTTTCCTTCCTCCCTTCCCTCTTTCATCCGTCCTTCTTTACGTCCTTGCTCCCTTCCTCTTTTCCTTTCTCCCTCCTTCTTTCCTTTAATGCATCCTTCCCTTCCTTCTTCCTTCCTTCCTCTCTTCCTTCCTCTCTTCCTTCCTTTCCTTCATCCTTTCCTTCCTCCCTCTCTCCTTTCCTTCCTTCTTCCTCCCTTCTTTCCTTGACTTGAGGACAACAGGAGGGTTAAAAGATAAGCACATGTTGGAAAAACTGAAAAAAATTAACCTTTACTTTCCTTCCTTCTATCTGTCCTTCTTCCCTCCCCCCTTCTCTCTTTCTTTCTTTCCTTCCTTCCTTCCTTCCTTTCCTTCCTCCCTTCCCTCTTCCCCTCTTTATTTTTCCTTTTGTGACTTTCTTCCTTTTTTCCTTCCTTCATCCCTCCTTTCTTTCATTCCTCCCTACTTTCCTTCCTTCTTCCTCAGTAACAAGCTGAAGAAGCAACAACATCATGCTTCCAAAAATGTGTTTATTCATCTCAACTCAAAGAAAGAAGCTGTGTCAAGCATTTTACTATTGTCAGCAGCAGCAGAGTCGACTGTATTAGTGTAATTATTAATGACTCCTTACATTAAGAGCTTATCCCAGTCAGCAGTTTCTACATGTCAAAGAAAAGAATGAATTACTCAGGGCTTTTATCCACTCATTCATATTGACTTACGCTGATACAATACCTATATAATAACTCCTGTGCTGATGACTCAGAGCTGTTTATTCAGTCACGACTCAGGAGTGATCGATGGAGCAGGAAGTTGCTTGATTGGTTTAATTAAATAAGACAGTTAGAGTTACACTTGATTAAAGTTAATTAATATCCAATTTAACTCCAACTATCCACTACTACTGAAATATTCACCCCTCTGTTATAGTTTAACCCTTTATAGAGTAGGGCACTCATTGAAATACTTGGAAATTCAAATATTACATGATTTTTTTTTTTTTTTTTGCTTTTGTGACTTTTTTCTTTTTTTTCATTTCAATGTAGCAAATCAAGCCCAATAAGTTACGATAAATGGTCCCTTACTGGTCTAGGGTAAAACATTTTCCAAAAAATCTGATGGTTCTACAATGGGCTGTACTTATATAGCGCCTTTCTAGTCTTTGCAACCACTCGAAGCACTTCACATTACATGTCATTCACCCATTCACACACATTCATACACTGATGGCAGGGGCTACCACGCAGGGTGCCAACCTGCTCATCAGGGGGAATCTAACCATTCATTCACATTCATACACCGTTGGCACAGCAACGGGAGCAATTTGGGGTTAAGTGTCTTGCCAGGAATTGAACCACCAATCTTCCAATTGGAGGACGACCGCTCTACCTCCTGAGCCACAGCCGCCCTCAGAGAGGCATGGGGAGGCTATTTTGAATGTTTACAGAAGTTACCAAATTGTGTTTGGTACAGCACAGCTGAGTATGAGGGTTGCGCCCATGAAAAATTTGGTAAATCTTCTCTGCCAATGCCAAACAGCTTATTTGGCTGTTTAGGGGAACTTCAAGCTGGTGTTCCACAAAATCAGGGTTGGGTCGTGGGGGCAGCAGCCTAAGTAGAGAAGCCCAGACTTCCTTCTCCCCAGCCACTTCGTCTACCTCTTCCCGGGGGATCCCGAGGCGTTCCCAGGCCAGCCGAGAGACATAGTCTCTCTAGCGCGTCCTGGGTCTTCCCCGGGGTCTCCTACCAGTGGGACGTGACCTGAACTCCAAATAATGCTGCAATTTGATTTTGCAGAACACCAGCTTGAAGTTGCTCTATCGCACGGGCCCAAACCAGATCAGTCAAACATGGCATGCTGATTCTTGGAGCACACACCAACCAACCTGCTTACAGGTACCTGATTGGAACCTGATTGGCAGCACCTGGAGGTACCAGAAGCTCAAAACCAGTAAATAACAACAGCAAAATAAGCTGTTTGGCATTGGCGCAACCCTCATACTCAGCTCTGCTGCTCATCCCACAAATGCATGTCCCTTACAAATATGACACCATTTAAAAGAGAAATAAACAGGCTTTCCAACAATATAAGATTTATTGCCACGAAGCATTATTACAACAAAGAAATACTCTACCAAGCACAAATGTCTTTCCTTTTTGTGCTATGTTTAGTGATTCTCCCAGTAAAGGGTTAACAGCACTAAACTGCACCATCATACAGTAAACCAACCTGCTGCGCTCGGATCAGAAGAGGACCTTTACAAATGCCAAATGTTATTTAAATGATGAATTATTTGCAGGAAGTGGTATGCAGGACATTTCTATGTAAATGGCAATTTTGTAATCTGTTGGTTATAAACAACACATTATCTATTGTATGAATATATACACAACCCATCCACTCACCTTCTGACAGTGACACACACACACACACACACACACACACACACACACACACACACACACACACAGTACAGACTTTCTATCCTGTGCTGTATTGGAGTGACATTTACTTTGTTGCAGAGATAAAAACAGATCAATAGTTGTGACCAATAAAAGGAGTGATAATTAACTATTTTCTCACATTATTAAATTAATTGGGGGAATTTTAGACCGGATTGAACCTTTTCACCAAAGTCCAGCTCATCTCCTGCCGTCATATTCTTAATATGAGATGTGTTTTTTTTCCGTGAAGGTTATAATAGTCAGTATTGTACAGAGAGAGGTTGATTCAGGTCTGCTATGGCTATGGATTTTGGATGCCGATAGTTTCAAATCTGGGCAGTGTCATCTTGAAAATTTCAGGTGCATGCTGGGAAAAATAAAAACATGGATTCTACTTATATGGGCATGAGGCGGAGCCATGGGACGGAGCAGGGGAAAGTTGCTATGGTTGCGAGGGCTGGATCTCGAGGACAATCAACCTGTCAATCAGGACGTAGCCACGCCCTAATGCATACCCTGCTTTATCGTCAAATATAAAATCAGGGAGGCCAAAATGTCCCAAATGAACATCATACTGCATTGAAGAAGGCTTTAAACTAGCGATTGAGACCATAAACACATTTTGAAAACGTTTACTGAGGTTAGAAATCAAGTGAGAAGTTGGTGAATTCTCCATTGACTTGTATAGAGACGGTCGCCCCCTGGTGGCCTTTTGATAGAATGCAGTTCTAAGTTACTTCCGCGTAGGCCTCATTTCAGAGGGGGGACGTTGATATTGTACTGCATTAATGAGGACTGTTTCTAATATTGAATCTATCCTTACATACCATGAAAAGCACATTCAGCGTGTTCATGTTCAATAGATCACAGTAGATCACATCACATGCATAACCTGAATAGGAAGAAGAGGCATTTTAGGGGTGATGGACATCCAGCCTAGATGTAAATGTTTAGACTGATGATAAAGTATTAATGTGCCCTTTTCAGAAATTTTAAAAATGACATGATGAAACAAAATTATCAGGAACGAGATCCAGACATGCAAAAAAAACTACACACACACACATCGACTGTATCAGCATGTTCATATTGAACATATCTACAAAGGGACATCTGCTTGATTTGTGAGCACACTGCAGGGCATTGTATGAGCCATCTCTCTTTTTTTTTTTGCATTGTTTTAGCTCATTTTCCTCTCTGGGAAGCAAATGAGATTATTAATTTGTGATGTAAGAGCTACCTACTGTCATTTACTGTCCACAATCAGATTTGAATACTCACGATGCAAGCCCCGGGATTTAATTTTGGATGACATATCCTCATAATGTAGATCGTAATTGAACTAATGAGACCTTGTGTGCCATTTCGCCATTATTTCTGATGAGAAACATCAGGTCTGCGTTGCTGCGAGGAGAAATACATCTGAGTTGAGACACTCGGCGGCAGTGTGAGCAGTCTTTGTGGGAGTTTGTTGCTAACCCCACGTGAGCTCTGCTGCTTCTATACACCCACATTTTGATCTCAGTGAAGAAACTGAATTATTAACTGTCCCATTGCTACTGGAGATTACATTTCAAATTTACATTGGTTAATTTGTATTTGCGGTATAATACAGATCCTAGTGCCTTATCTCCTTCCTTCCTTCCTTCCTTCCGTCTGTCCTTCCGTCTGTCCTTCCTCCCTTCCCTCTTTCCTCTCTCTTTCTTTCTTTCCTTCCTTCCTTCCTTCCTTCTGTCTGTTCTTCCCCCCCCTCCTTCCTTCCTTCCTTTCCTTCCTCCCTTCCTTGCTCCCTTCCTCTTTTCCTTTCTCCCTCCTTCCTTCTTTCCTCTGTCTAATGCATCATTTCCTTTCTTCCTCCCTTCCTTCCTTCCTTCATCCCTCCTTTCCTCTCTCCTTTCCTTCATCCCTCCTTTCCTCTCTCCTTTCTTCATTCTTCCTCCCTTCCTTCCTTCCTTCATCCCTCCTTTCCTTCCTTCCTTCATCCCTCCTTTCCTCTCTCCTTTCCTTCATTCTTCCTCCCTTCCTTCCTCCTTTCCTTCCTTCCTTCCTTCATCCCTCCTTTCCTCTCTCCTTTCCTTCATTCTTCCTCCCTTCCTCCCTCCTTTCCTTGCATCTTCCTTCCTTCCTTCATCCCTCTTTTCCTTCCTCCTTTCCTTTCCTTTCCTTCCTTCCTTCCTTCCTTCATCCCTCCTTTCCTCTCACCTTTTCTTCATTCTTCCTCCCTTCCTTCCTCCTTTCCTTCCTCCTTTCCTTTCTTCATCCTTCCTTCATCCCTCCTTTCCTCCCTTCCTTCCTCCCTTCCTTCCTTCCTTCCTTCATCCCTCCTTTCCTCTCTCCTTTCCTTCATTCTTCCTCCCTTCCTTCCTCCTTTCCTTCCTCCTTTCCTTTCTTCATCCTTCCTTCATCCCTCCTTTCCTCCCTTCCTTCCTCCCTTCCTTCCTTCCTTCCTTCATCCCTCCTTTCCTCTCTCCTTTCCTCTCTCCTTTCCTTCATTCTTCCTCCCTTCCTTCCTCCTTTCCTTCCTTCTTCCTCCCTTCCTTCCTCCTTTTCTTCCTTCCTCCTTTCCTTTCTTCCCTTCCACCCTTCCTTCTTTCCTCCCTCCCTCCCTCCCTCCCTCCCTCCTTCTCTTTCTTTCCTCTGTCCTTCTTTCCTACCATCCCTCCTTTCCTCTCTCCTTTCCTTCATCCCTTCTTTCCTTGTGAATGAAACAGTGCTGTGGAAAGAAATTAGGGTGGTGAAATATAAATTATATATATATATATTCCCGAGCTTTTAAAAAAGTTTTCAGTTGCATTTTTGAGTGAATGAGCTAAAAAAAAAGACTAAGACAGAGATAGAGAGAGAGAGGTGTGGAAAGACTGACAAGGTATGGATGCTGTTGAGATAGAGGCTGATAAATAAAGTCGGGAGATGATTAAGGATGAAAACAAGAAAGAGATGGTAGTAGTGAGGATGATAAGGATTAGGATAGTGGTTTGGAGAAGATAAGAAGAAGACAGGTAGAATAGAAAAAATAAAAAAAATAAATAAAAAAAGGATCCACACTCATTATAACAGTGGAGGTCTGAGAGACGGCCCTCGCAATAAATTAAACAAACTGACAATATGAGAATCTGGTTGACAGGCTCTCAAGGTGCCTCGGCTAGATTAATGCTATTTATTTTTTATTCCACAGCATTAACTGGGATGACTTGTGTTGGAGATGTCATTTCCCTATATAACTACCTACATCCATAAAAATGATGATTATATAATGACACAAAGATGACATCAAGCCAGTTAAAGATTGAACTGTTTTGTAGGAAGTTTTTTGTAACTTGATTTCAGAGATCGTTAAAAACCTTGAATGCTCCGAGCTACTGGAAAATGACAAATACGTCGTTTGTGACTCGTTACTATGCTCCTCATCTGTGGAACAAACTTCCTGTAGATCTGAGGTCTGCTCAAACTGTCAGCTCTTTTAAATCAGGGCTAAAAACTTTATTGTTTACTGTCACGTTCTCTTAAATTCAATACCTACTTGCTGCTTCTTATTGCTCCTATTTAGTTATATTTTCTTATTTTCACTTTAACCCTCCTGTTGTCCTCAAGTTAAGGAAGGAAGGGAGGTAGAAGGAAGGAAAAGAGGAAGAAGGAAGGAAAGGAGGGAGAGAGGAAGGAAGGGAGGAAAGGAAGAAGGAAGGGAGGTAGAAGGAAGGAAAAGAGGAAGAAGGAAGGAAAAGAGGAAGAAGGAAGGAAAGGAGGAAGAGAGGAAGGAAGGGACGAAAGGAAGAAGGAAGGGAGAAAAGAAAGGAAGGAAGGACGGAGGAAATAAGGAAGAAAAGAAGGTAGGTAGGAGGGAGGGAGGGAGGAAGGAAGGTAAGAGGGGGGGGGAGAAAAGAAAAGAGGAAGGGAGGAAGAAGGAAGGAAAGGAGGGAGGAAGGAATGGAGGAAAGGAAGGAAGGCTCCTTCCTCCTTCCCTCCCTTCCTTCCTTCCTTCTTCCCTCTCATCCATCCTTCTTCCCTCCCTTCCTCCCTTCCTTCTACCTCCGTTCCATCCTTCCTTCCTCCTTTCTTCCCTCTCATCCTTGCTTCTTCCCTCCCTCCCTTCCTTCTACCTCCGTTCCATCCTTCCTTCTTCCTCCCTTCCTTCCTTGACTTGAGGACAACAGGAGGGTTAATACATACTGACGGCAACAATATGTCTAAATTACAAAATAAAAGCACATCAATATAAAGCTTTGCTACAAAGGTAAACTTCAACAGCTGCCATCTCAAGTACAAAACGCTCATCTTTACAAGTTATTTAGTCACTGAGCAGCTTTTTCTTTTCTTTTTTTTTGAAAGAAGTAAACATTTCTGCCAAGATGATGATTCCCTTTGTTCTCGATGCAGACTCGCTTTCTGCAGAAATTAGTATACCTGTCAACATTAAACTATGAAAAAGGAGATTTTCTGTCATATCAGATGACATGGCCCCCACACCTTTATAACCATAGACTACAGATTAATAGAATAAATAGAGAGAGAGAGTGAGTAAAAGTGAGAGAGTGAGTGAGCGAGCGAGCAAGAGAGAGAGTGAGTATTAAAGCCTTCTCTCCTTTGTTGGTTTTTATGTTGTTGGCTCTACACAGCTATGACTCATGTACATAAAATAGTCAGTAACATTGGACACAGTGCAGTTGAGTTCAACAGGTACATCATTGTATTTCATTGTATTTGCAGCATTTTGTGGCTATAAACATTTTTTTTATCACATTACTTAACGCACGCTGTTCCGTCTACGGGACGGGACGGATGTTAGGAGGTAGCCACAAGTTCTTCTGAATGTTTTAAACACCAACCCTTAACCATATATATTCATGCCGTACATTGTTGGAAAGCTTAGATTGTTCTGATTCATTCAAGACCACTCACGACTTATATGGTTGCTCACAGCCGTAATAGTATTAGCGATTAGCTCGGCTAGCCCCTGAGCTAAGTAAGAAAAGCTATAATGCTACATACCTTCAAAGTCTTCCCTTTATCCACAACGATCATCTTATGACACAGGACTTTCTGTACAGCTCGCCAAGTATCCATTCTTGTGAAATATGAAATCCGTTTCCATAAAACCGAAATACTTTCCTCAATATGTCCATGTATTTAGTCCAACACGTAACGTAATAACACAAATAACAAACCATATACGGTCCGTTTACGTCATTTCCTGACATGCACGTCCATCTCAGAGTACACGTGACTAGATGTTTACGACCGTGAGCCTCTCCTGCTTCTGACGACACCACACACAAGCCAATCGGTGTTTAGGATTAGGCAGTACGTGTCTCCAAAGCCAATGAGGACATGTGACCGACAACAATGACGACATGGCTTTGATTGACTGCTGTTCTAGCCTATGGAAATATTCGGTGAAATGAAGTTGATAACCTTTTAGCCAATAGTCAGAGGTTTCCAACGGTGTATGACACTAAGCTATTAAGTTTGGCTGTCCATAAACAAACTCCAAGCGTAACCGGCGTGCGCCCGGTGCGTAAAAGAGTTGAACCATACATCATTACGCACTTGGCATTTTGGTACACGGTTGGTTCCTCTTCGACTTGACATATGACTTATACCAAAATAAACAGATAGATAGATAGATAGATAGATAGATAGATAGATATGGCCAAACAAAAAAATATGGTTATATGTAATAATAATAATAATATTAATAATAATAATAATATGGCGTCAGCTTTTATTAGAGACCAAGATTTTGATTGTAGGCAAAGGGGATGTGAAGTTATAGGTGTTTGACTGCGGTTATACAGCTTTGGTAACCAAGTGTCCATTTGGAGTCTCCAAAAAGGACCTGAGGAAAACGCATGGACATACCTGTTGAAAAATAATTCTGAAAAATTCATCTTTTGGTCTTTTGACTCCAAATTTGGACTGCATGAAGCCAAGACCTGTGGCTGTGGCCTCATTGTGTCTATATCCTGCTGAGAGGTCCCTGAATGTCTGTACATGTCATTGTAAAGGCAAACCTATGGGTGAGTAAACAACCCCATCATTGTAACCTCTGCCACTCTTTGTCAGTAAGTCACAGAATCACACAGACACTTTTACAAGAATCCTGAGAGTGTTTCCTTTCCAATGATACCAGACACATCTCTGAGTCTCAAACTATGTGGGATCTGTGCTGCTCACAACTTGGGCATGTCGTTTAGGCTAACAACATAAAAAACAGGGGCGTGTATTAAGTGGTTAATGGTAACTGGAGTAAAACAGTTATATTACATTTTGATTTGCAATGGGTTAATTAAGTCCAAGTAGTACATTTCCCATCCAGTAAATATGAGTATGAATTTAGTTACTCCACACAATGATGAGATCAATCAACCAAAATGTGGATTTGTTTATGACAGTATTTGTAGTGCAGTTGGTCCTGGCAGGCAGTTAAAGATCAAAACACAGGAGATATAAAGTAAGAGATTTAAACTCGGACATATGGTTCGACTGAAAACTGGGTGCAGAGTCAAAGTTTCTTGGCTGGTGAGTCGAGCTCCTCTTGCCCTCACTGTCTCTGGATGCTGCCATGGAGCTGGACAAGAAGAGGCAGACAGCAGGCTGGAGGAGAAATACAGCGTAGGGAGAGTCGGTTCGTCTGAGTGTGTGTGTGTGTGTGTGTGTGTGTGTGTGTGTGTGTGAGAGGAGAGATGATAACAGCTGAATCAGGGAGAAACTGAGCCAAAAGTGGGAGCCAACCTCACCTAATGAAGCACCATAAATGCAACAGACAACTTCCCTTTCTCTCTTTCTTTCTCCTTTTTTTTATTTTATCTCTTTCTCTGCCAACAGCTGTAAGAAAAAGGCACTTCCTCTCTGTCTCACACACACACACACACACACACACACACACATTTACAAAATTCTATATTCAATAGCTGCCTTTACAGTATCAGCTTTACTGGAGATAATACTATTCCATGGAAACATGCCAGACTGGGGCCTCAAACACACCCACAAAATGCTAATGATCTGTGACTGGCTCTGCAGCTGCATTTGAATAAATCCTTACACAACAATGACACCTGCTGGCCAACTGAGAGCTGATGGATACATTAATTATTATGTGCACTCAAGAGCAGACAATTTAGATTTCCAGCACACGGCCAGGAGATCAAAGAACTTAATAATTCGAGGAAACAATAAGAATAAATGAGGTTTGATAGTATATTAAATTAGGTATTCATCAAGTGCTATAATTAGAGGATATAGAGGACGCATTCGAGTTGCACTGTTTTGGATGACAGCCATAAGTACTAAGAAGTAGAAACACAAACAAGTCATTTTTAATTATTAACAGGGTTATTTTGTGCTCTAGCAATTTTGAATCACCCCTTGATCTTATCTCATCGTGTTTACTACTGCAGCTCCTGGCTAATTAATCTTGAATCCTTTTAGCTTAATTCAGAATGTCTTAAACTGATTTATAATGCCAGACAGACTCTTAAATGGTTGCAAATGGGGAATCTGTGAAGCCCTACAGTGTGTGAATCCTTTAAGATTATGCAAGGCAGATAGTAAGTTAGTTAAGGCGTCTGGAAACTTGGTTTTGAAATAGGAAAAATATGCATTTATGATATTAAAGTTGAATGTCTCATTGAGCACACTGTAAAAAATTTACTGTAAAATTTACAATAATTTACTGGCAATTTTAGTTGCCAGCAATACTGTAAAATGTACAACATGGTGCTGTAATTTATAAATACAGTTTTACTGTATAAATACAGTATTTAATGTGTTTATACAGTAAAACTGTATTTATAAATTACAGCACCATGTTGTACATTTTACAGTATTGCTGGCAACTAAAATTGCCAGTAAATTATTGTAAATTGTATATTTGATATTGTAAAATTACTGTAATATTGCGATACAAAAATGAGGAACCAATCCAAAATAGTCTTTACTTATTTATTAAGTATGGTGCATAATATGTCTTACACAAGTTACAAAAAAGTCTTGTTTTTTCTTAACCAGATCATTTGTTCTGAACTAGATTTTGTTGTCAGATCAACAAAACACTCAATTACTAAAAAACAAAAAAACAAACAAAAAAAAACTATTGTCTAATACACACCTTTTAATGATACTTTAGTGAACATACTGTAAGTTGCTTGATAAGTTACAAAAAGTCTTGTTTTTTCTAAACCAGATTGTTTGTTCTGAACTAGATTTTGCTGTCAGATCAACAAAATACTCAATTACTAAAAAATAATAATTAAAAAAAAAAATCAAACTATTATCTAATCGACACCTTTTAATGATACTTTAGTGAACATACTGTATATTGGTTCATAAGTGTATAATGTAAACACTTTTGCATTTCTGCAAAACATTTAGAAGAGCTGGATCATATTGAGAACCACTGAAAGTCCATAATTTTGCGCATCAGGGTGCAGACATGGGGATTCATCCCTCTTCCTCTCTTCGTAATCTTTGAGTCTTCAGGGTTTATGCCCACAATTCCTCTGTGAAAAGAAATGCCCAAAAACATGCTCTTACTGACAAATGCAGTAGATCCATTCACGGTTACAGGGGAGAATGTTTAGCCTGAAGCCAAAAGCAAATTCACATGACAGTCCATAAGGCCTCTGGAATAAAAACCACCACCATTGAAGACCACTTGAGAAAAAAAATGGGACTTTTTACAATTGCTGAAGAAAATTATCTTGATCAAAATCTGTCTCTGACAAGACACTACGCATACACACACAACAGGTGAGTCACAACATATCCAGATTAACACACAAATGGCTTACAGACACCAAAATCATGTGGCTGCCACAAGCATCTCAGTCCCCTGATATTGAACATAGAAAGCCGAAAGGCAAAGAGAGGCTTTACAAAGTATTAAATACAGCGTTACCAATTGTAGCACTTGTCTTTGGTGGAAAAAAAAATATCTTAAATATTTTTAAATCTTATCAATTTGCTCCCCTTCCTCATTGTTGTCATTGTGAGACTAAATGAATTGTCACAAGATGATATACACTATATTTCCAAAAGTATTTGCTCATCTGCCTTGACTCGCATATGAACTTCAGTCACATCCCATTCTAAATCCATAGGGTTTAATATGACATCGGTCTACCCTTTGCAGCTATAACAGGTTCAACCAGAGAGGGTTAAAGCGGAGCGAGAGGCCCAAACGTTCGACAACTTCCGCGTTCTATTATTGCAAAGGGGAGGGGGGCGAAATCCCCCTTTAAGCAGACCTTCAAAATTCTGTTGTGGACTTCTTCAGCAGAAAGACGTCTGTGACGTAGCGCTAAACACGCACTTTTATGCAGACCGGAACTGTGCCATTTTTGCTTCCATAGAAACGTATTGCGACGCTGTATCTTGATAATAATGAAGGATCTTTGGTTCAACTCTTCTGGGAAGTCTTTCTGTAAGGATTAGGAGTGTGTTTATGGGAATTTTTGACCATTCTTTCAGAAGCGCATTTGTGAGGTCACACACTGTTCCAACATGACTGTGCACCAGTGCACAAAGCAATGTCCACAAAGACATGGATGACAAAAGTTTGGTGTGGATGAACTTGACTGGCCTGCACAGAGTCCTGACCTCAACCCAATAGAACACCTTTGGGATGAATTAGAGCGAAGACTAATAGCCAGTCTCCTCACCCAACATCAGTGTGTGACCTGACAAATATGCTTCCGAAAGAATGGTCAAAAATTCCCATAAACACACTCCTAAACCTTACAGAAAGCCTTCCCAGAAGAGTTGAAGCTGTTATAGCTGCAAAGGTTGGACCGATGTCATATTAAATTAAGAATGGGATGTGACCGAAGCTCATATGTGAGTCAAGGGAGGTGAGCAAATACTTTTGGCAATATAGTGCATTAATAAATGTGGAGAGCACTGTAGTTGATTGAGGATTTGACATACCTTTGAATGAACTCCAAGGTGCATGCAGCCTCCTGTTGGTAAGCGATGTTGAAATTGTAGTAGATGGCAAACAATGCACCCAGACCCTCAGCAAACGGCGTGAGAGATGGCCCAAGGATCACCTCACCCTCTGCTGCCAGCATCCAAGTCTGTGGCATCATTGTATCTCCTTAAAAACAAAACAAACATAAAAAACCCTCACAATTAAATCAGAGAGAAAATGAGAAACACTAAGCCCTGGCACATACTTGATGCATGCGTTTGTGTGTGGCAGCTGAATTGCTACAGCTTGGTTACCTGTTTATGCTGCAGCAACTGCTACTGCTATCCTCATCTGTTAATAAAGTGAACTTGAACCATTGAACCACTTACTACGTTCCTTACAAGTTAAAAAATCGATCATGGAGAACTTGAGCAGCATCTGGAACAAATGTTACACACAGGTAGTGGGCCTGATCTAACCTGGGCACTGAATCACACACATCCAATAAAGCATCAAGTGTGTTGCAGGGCTCAGAAATAAGACACAGCAAATGATATGTATGCAGGACAGAGAGAATGCAACGGTAAGTCTGAGGAGTAAATGATAAGAGTTTGGTAGAGGACTGAGTTGAAATGGCTGCTGAAAATCCTTTCATCAAGATGAACAGAGGGACCGCTGAATGAATACTCCTTCATGTGAACATTAGGACTACATAAAGCAGGATTTGATCTCATTGCTGATGAGTGTGTAGATCAGCAGAGTATGGAAAAGTGATGAGAGTGTAAGAGATAAAGGGAGCATAAGGGACATTACCTTGAATGACCAGTCTTGGCGTGTCCGGTAAGCGCCTTCGCAACTCCACGGAAGGTTCAACCACCTAAAAGAAACAGCAGAGACAAAATACTTCACCGTAAATAAACACCGTAAATTCTTACAAAACTTACCACCATTCACATATATATCAAGTTACTTACATCAACTTCTATCAGAAGCGACGCCCTTTCCTCCTTGAAATGGGCCATAACGAGTTGAAGAATGGCCAGGACCAAACAGTTGCCCTCTTCATACTTTGCCAGGACACCACGCACTTGATCATTTGATGGCTTTTCTTGAAAGAATCTCAGGATCCTCCTTCCTTTCACTTCAAAGCCCTCCATGACTCTGTGGACTAATGGTATGTCAGTGAGCAACTGGAAATGAATGGAGATCCCCTTCAAACAGAACAGGTAAGGCCAAGAGTTCTTCAGGACGGACAATGATGGTGGTGGAATGGCATTTATGTCACAACGTTGCCTGTAATATGTGACCTCCATCAGCTGATGAACCTCTCCCCTATCAGCTCCGGATACTCCTTGAGTAGAATACAGCTGTACTAGTTCCTTCCGTTTTTCTTCTAAAGTATTTTCATTTTCTCCAACAGGAAGCTCCTCTGGCTGCCAACGGACACACCCATACTGGTCAACAGGTCGCCTTGAGTTTGAGGTCATTGATCCAACTGCAGATCTAACACGTTCCTTTCTACGTCGAGCCAATGTGTTGTTTCTATTCACATGTTCAACACGGGTTTTCAGTTGAACAAGTAAAGAGCCATAACCACTGCCGATAGTCATACCATCAGACAGAACATCGGCAAAGCTATCTGGATATTTCTTAACAATGCTCTGAGCTATGATTTGACACTGTGCTCTTGATGGATTGACCTCATGTCTCCTAATGGCATCCACTACCATCCTGACTAGCTGCCTTCGGTCTGCAGGTGAAGGTCTTTTGTTATTGGCGATAGCCAACTTAATTCCAGATGGCATTACTTCCCAAGGAACCTTAAATGTCTCAGCCCAACCATAAGAAGCAGTGGAGGAGGCAGGAGGAGGTGATTGTGAAGAATGTGATGCGATGATCGTACCAGGCATAGGGCTTGATGGTTCGGGAGAACGTTGTTCGAAGGACCGCTGTGGCGTTGAACAACTGGCTTGTTCTAACAGAAATGACAAAGTGGAAGAGTAGTATAAAATAATGAGCAAATAACTGCATAGTAAATACAATGTATTAAGTTTAGTCATTTTCAGCACAGGCCATTATCTAACGCACTGCAGTATTACATTTACTGTAAACGTTATTAGATATTAAAACATGAACGCTATACATAATGAACACACATTTCAGGAAACACAAGAACTGTTTATATCCATTTCATTTAACTGTTTTTTTTCCTTATCATTAAAAGTTCACATACTATATACAAAGTTCTCAAAATCTTTCCAAAGATCTGACTTGATCTTACAATATCTTGAACGCACCAATACCTTGGCTCAAATTATGAGTGTTTGAACAACAACAACAACAACAACAACAACAACAACAACAATCAAATACCTTCACATGCCCATGCTTTCAGCAGTCTTCGACACTGAATGGGTCTCAAAAATCTCTCTAGGTCGGCCTCTTGTACAAGAGGGAAATCAGATTCCCTATCAACTCCTATGTCTTGGAGTCCACCAATCAAGTCGTTCAGGGTGTGATCAGGAAGATCAGGCAAGATAGATGTGATGGCCCGTTTGAGTTCCTCTGAAGACATGACCTACAAAGATGGAAATGAGTGGTGTAATGCAATCACTGATAACCCACAGATGTTATACTCCTGGAGAGGATAATAGTCTAGCAGTTCCTCTTGGTACACACAGACAACTACTGGCTTCTCACCGGTCATGAAATACAATCCCATATCTACCAGCTGCATGGCAAGATGTTTTTCACAAATGAAATAAACTAGTGTGTTCTGGTGAACAAGAACTAATTTAATTCTGCCTATCTGCAAGCCTTCATCATCGTTGGCCAGGAGAACTAGCATGCCTTTTTTATACTTGGTTCCTTTCAATGTGATTTCAGTTGCCGCTAAAGTATTCATTGGCTGAAAATCAAAACGAGCAACTGAGTCCATGATCAAGTCATTATAGTCATCAGCATGAAAGTCTGTACCCTTTTCCACTTGCACACAGAGCTGAAATAGATTTCCAGCACTTAAGTACGCCTGGAAAAGCTGGTGTCTTTCAGCAAGTGTCGAACATAGGTTCTTAAAATTGTGCAGTTTTCTGGCACACTGTTTAAAATAAGTGTGCTTGCTCTCAAATCGCAAAGTCCAAAGACGAATGAGAGGTCCGAATTGTGTGATGAGGTAGGGGTAATGGGCCAAGTAATGATGCTTGGGCTTGAGATTGTCAGCAGGGAAAGTCGCACTCCTACAGTGAATGTACTCATCGATGAGTACACTCAGATATCCCACCTGGTCTGCCAGTATTGCTGGCGAACAGATCAACTCAACAATTTTTCTGAGGAGTAAAACAAGCTGCCATACAGCAGACTCTGAATTCTTAATTTTGTCTCCAATAATAACTGGCAAAAGTCTTAAGAGACACCAGTTCTGGACGGCATGTCCACAAATCTTTTCACCACCTAAATGAATCTCAGCTGGTTTGTTGGCAGCATCATTTCCTGAATATGGAAATTGTTTTATGCGACGATTGAGCTCATTCAATGTGAAGCATTTTTCTTGGTTTACCAAGGCATCAAAGCACAGCTTCAAATCATAGGCCACAATACCCTCAAAGAGATCGTGGCCAAGGCAGGGTGGCAAGCCAGGTTGACAGACATGAAATGAGCTGAGCTTATTGAATGGAGAGTTCAATTTGACTCCAAGTACTGAATTACTACCACTGTCTGCCAGTTCCTGGATACAGTTTTGATATGACTGCACAGATCGAATTATGCTAGATTGTAAGGGTGTCGTCTGGAATGTGGCTCTGTCAATAAGGCAGTACCTGCAGAAATGTTCACTGCGGCTGAAGTTCTCCAAAAAACCACCAATGGCATGTGATCCTAGGTTGTCACCTGCAATGGAACACAAAGAACCTCTCAAAGTTTTGTCATTGACAACAACACCATTCTCTTCAAGATCTTTGAGATCATCAATCAGCGTTCTGAAAACTTCAGCTGCTCCGAAGTACTTGAAATGTTGTTCGTTACATAAGAGAACTAGTTGCATGTGGTCTATGTTGGACCTATTGTAAGGCAAAATATCAGACAATGTAAGATAAACTGCAAGCAACTTATGTTTCTTTTTAGCTGAGCCCAACGGATTTACAACCTCAAAAGAATCCTGGTAGAGGATCAAGCCCAGAGCTGATGGGTCAGTTTGAAATAAAGGATTCCTGCTAAAACTCTTACCATCCCTTACATCTTCAAACAAATCATTGTCAGGTTTAAGTGAATGCATCTCCTCATACTGATCCCTCATTGACTGGCATTTAAAGAGAGCACTGATGGTGCGCTTAATTGGTACATATTGGCAGAAACATTCCTTTCCTGACACAACCCCTAAAAGAAGGGGCACTGGCTCAACGTAGTGAAAATCAGACTTGAAAACAGTCTTTCTTCTCTGGGCTGTGTTAAGAACTCCTCTATTGCAAACTGTGAACAAATCCTCCCTAGTCAGTTCATCAATGACATTGTTAATCCTTGACTCTGGTAAGTCAAGTAAAGCAAGCTTTTCGCGGAGCTTGGCAAAGAAATAGAATTGACCCATATCATGGATATTCTGAAATTCCTCAACAATGATCTGAATTGTGGACTCTGGTAATAACAATTTGGCTTGTAGTTTCAGATAGAAAAGGGTCAAGTTCCTCATGAACAGTGATTCATCAACAGTTTCAGGAGGATCTTGCTCCAAGCCTACATCCTCTAAACTCTCACTTTCAGGCACAACATCAGAAATTGCAATTCCACTGGTCGGAGCAGGCTCAATCAGATGGGCTACAGAGCACTTTCTGTGTTTTCGTGATACATGTGATGCGAATGTTGATTTTACTTTAAAGGTTTTGTTACAATCAAAAGGACAGCGGATCTCTAGTCCTGATTGAATATGGGTTTTCAGATGAGATAAAAATTCTGTCAAATTCCCACATTGAGTACCACAATAGTCTATGTGACACTTGAACACATGACCACTGAACTGCGCCTGCTCTCGAGCAGATCTATGGTGTTCCCTATGATGTCTGTATATGTGTGACTTCAAAGCACTAAATTTACTGAACACACGCTGGCAATCAGGTGCACCACATCTGAATTCAAAATTGGGAACATGCTGATGCAATTTCATGTGCTGTACAAAAGCCAGTATTGTACCACTCTCATTGTTGCAAAATCGACAGGTTAACATTTTGTAAAGATGTAGAAAATAATACCTTGAATGTTGATTCAATCTGTGGAACCTCAATTTCCTCAATGTCGTTCTGAAAAACAATGCACAAAGACAAGTTAGCTAACCTATGAAGAAAATCATTAATATCTTTAATTAATTCAACTCACATTATGTTTCTGCTATCTATCTGACAATTTAAACATGGCAAAACATTGAATCAGATGCCGCAATTTATCAACACTAACTTTTTTTTAAAAAATATTCCACTACGATTCTTTTATATTTAAATGCTAGTTCGTTAAATATGTTGCAGTAAAAAAGCAAACTAACCAGCTAACGATTCATGTAGGCTAGCTAACTGGCCACATGTGCAACTAGCCAGCTAACGATTCATGTAGGCTAGCTAACTGGCCACATGTGGCTTGGCTAAATTACTCATTATCTCATTAACACAACACTCTTTGATGAAACTACAAATTCATAAAATGACTAATAGGGACCGTGATATTAAAAATTATCTAAACAAATAAATCAATATGTACGCTTGCTTATACCGCAACAGTAACGTTAGCTTAGTTAGCTAGCATGCTGCTAATCATGGAATCAATAGGTAACGTTAACAGTTAGCCAAGCTTGCTGGGCTGGTTATGGACATAGGTTATGGATATATATATATAAAACAGAGGTTCCGCTAAATTGGAGTCAAACTAGTATCAGTTGATTGTTACTACAAGTTAAACTAACCTGAATGGAAGGTATGATGATTATTGGTGGACTACTATTACAAAGAAATAAAGATTTAACTGAATGCTTAATTCAAATCTGCTTACTTGCTTGCTTTCCAAGAAGATGATAATTCGCGCCGGCGCCACGGTGACCATCCGCTCTGCAATCCCACAAATCCTTGTGCACAGTGTCCCCTCCCCCAACTCACGTAGGCTACATGTAGTCAGAATTAACGGCTCTGATAGTTGTTTAACTGGGACTTTCGTCCAAAGCAACTTACAAAAGGAAAGGAAGAGTAAATGTGTCAAGATTTTGGGTCACACAAATTGACAATTTTTTGTGCTACTTCTTTATTGAGGTTGCATTCATCAACAGCTTAACTGGCTTTAACCATTTGGCCTAATGTATAGTTACATTAAAACATCTTTTTTAAAACTCATAGGGCTAGGCTATATTTTGCTATAAACAATAAAGGCTACATTTGCAGCCTCTCAAAATTAGGATGAGTGAGCCTACAGAATGTCCTGTAAAATAGCTGTCGACTGTAAAAAATATACCCAGAATTCATAGTAAAATACAGTAACGCTGTAATATCTAAAAAGCAATACCGTACTGTAAATATTTACTGTAAATATTACAGCAATTTGTTACAGTGCAGGTACAAATCTGAGTGAATAGCATGTTCATGACTATTAGAATAAATATCTAATTTAGCTGTTTAGACCATTTCTCAAGATTGTGTAGGTATGGTTTGGTTGATACCTATGCATACTGTACATATACCTACACATACTTATGCAAATCTCTCCATTTTGGGACTATCTCCGAACCTCAGAGGGAAATCTCCTTGCCCAACCCCCTCGGACCAAGCACCGAACTTGGGGGGACAGAGCCTTCTCCACTGCCGCCCCCCACCCACCCTCAGGAATTCACTCCTCAAACCCATCAGAGACTGTACAGACACCCATACCTTTAAATCACTCCTAAAAACAAAACCTTTTTAAACTGGCTTTTAACCTGTAAACTGTTTTTTTTTATCCTCTTTCCATTTTGTCTTTTTGTTCTTTTCATTTTTCATTTTCCTTCCTCCTTTCCTTCCTTTTCACTTTGTTCCATATTTTTTGTGTCTGTAAAGCGTCTTTGAGCACTTGTAAAAGCGCGTTATAAATCAAATTTATTATTATTATTATTATTATTATTATTATAATAAAAGGAATATCTTAGCGTATACCTGCACCAGCTAATGGGGGCTAGCTATCTACTGTAGCTAACGACTGAGTTTCTGTGGTGCAGAGCGTCACCCTTCTTACTCACTGAGCTGAATATGTAATATTATCACTAAAGGAAAGGCAGGAGAGTAGCTTAACATTAGACACATGGTGCAAAAGAGAGCAAGAGGGAGAGAGAGAGAGGGAAGCCATTGCTAATTGCTAAGCTAAAGTAAGAAGCAGGTATCTGAAAAGCATGCAAATAAACTGTGATTAGAGAAGAAAAGAAGGAGAGATATGAGTCCTTCAGTAGAACTAGTGTAAATATTAATTTAACTGGGTTGAAATGTAGAAATGCTACCAATGACATAGAAAGCAATGCACTTACCACAGCATGGTACACTGGTTTTGGGTGGTTTGTGGAATTTATTGCGTGATTAAAACCCAATATCAGGAAAGTTTACAAAAACTTAAATGGCAAACTTGAAACTAATTTCTAATACTTTTTAGATGCTTCCTATAATGTACATAAGACCCTAAATTAAATTACATAGTTATAAAGCTATTGTGTGTATTTGTGTTTCCAATGGCTTTAAACAGTTTTCAAGGCTAACATCTGGACCAAGATTTAAAAAATGGACATTAACCTCTGTGTCGTCCTCCCGGGTCAAATTGACCCTGTCTGTTTTGACTGTTCCTTCCTTCCTTCCTTCCTTCCGTCTGTCCTTCCTTCCTCCCTACCTTCTTTCTTTCTTTCCTTCTTTCCTCCCTTCCTCCCTCCTTCTTTCTTTCTTTCCTCCCCTGTACCTTCCTCCTTTTCTTCTTTCCTTCCTTCCTCCCTACCTCCTTTCCTTTATCACTCCTACCTTCCTTCCCTCCTCCCTACTTTTCCTCCTTTCCTTCCTTCCTCCCTCCCTTCCCTCCTTTCCTTCCTTCTTCCTCCTTTCCTTCCTTGACTCGAGGACAACAGAAGGGTTAAACATAAACTTTTCTTTACACAGCACACATAAAGCTAGCCCAGCAGCATTCATAAGTACCATGACAGAGATAGTATTATTCTATATTAGCTGTCAACCTGTCAAGCCAAAAGCTTTGAGAGACATCAATTATTTAAAGCCTAGCAAACCATTTGTTTTAGACTGTTTCAAAGTGAAAGGATAAGATAAGCTATATAAACAAAAAACAGACTAACTTAGAGAAGGAGGTCATATATAATTTAACTTCATTTACACTACATTTCATACATTTGTTTTGTTTTTTCCAATTTCCCCTACAAATGTAATTTATATCAGGGTGCAAAAGGTGTTAAAAGAGGATTTCCACTTTAATGGGACACTAAGTGAAACCCAAACTAATGAAAAATTGAAATCTTGGTGACTCGATTTCATAATAAATCTGCTTAAAGTATAAAGAGCTTAAGTGGATAAAAGATAGCGAAATCCTTCTCAGTGATAGAACTAAGTCTCTGTCCTTGACTGTGTGAATGTGACTCCAACCAGCTTTTGTGCTGAGCGGCTCATTTTGCTTGCCTTTATCCCTTTCATCGACTATTCCTCCCAAAATCAGCAAATGTGGCCTTATTGACTCATGCAATGCATCGGCTTAACATTAAAGGAAATATTTCTCAGATTCTCAGAGATTGAAACCCGTTATTAACCCTGGTGTCTTATCGCTATTATCTGGCAACACACACAAAGAAAGTTTTTTTTTTTTTTTAAAGAACAAAGGATAGACTTCTTTCTGTGTACTGATCTGATACCTAGACATTTTATGAATTACAATGAGATTTTATTGATTTTTAAGTGCTGAATGGTGATGAAACTAACCCAATGTGTAAATTATGCATCACTTTATAAGGCTGTAGTTTAAATCATTGATTTTTTTTTATTTATTAAAAAAAAAGACAACAGGAGCAATGGTTTAAGGGATGCAGAGTATTTGTTGTTGCAGTACCATAGGTGGCCACTGGGATTAATTAGTGTTGACTCCTTTAAAGCTACTTTAAAACATTTTTGGAACCATCTCATGAATGTTGACTAGAGGTATATCTTCCCCCTGCTTCCAGTGTCAGTGCTAAAATCAAGTGGGGAGTTCTGGTCCTCTGAAATGAGGCCAACGCGGAAGTAACTTAGAACTGCGTTCTATCAAAAGGCCACCAGGGGGCAACCGTCTCAATACAAGTCAATGGAGAATTCACCAACTTCTCACTTGATTTCTAACCTCAGTAAACATTTTCAAAATGTGTTTATGTTCTCAATCGCTAGTTTAAAGCCTTCTTCAATGCAGTATGATGTTCATTTGGGACATTTTGGCCTCCCTGATTTTATATTTGACGATAAAGCAGGGTATGCATTAGGGCGTGGCTACGTCCTGATTGACAGGTTGATTGACCAAGGTCCTCGAGATCCAGCCCTCGCAACCATAGCAACCTCCCCGCTCCGCCCATGGCCCCGCCTCATGCCCATATAAGTAGAATCCGTGTTTTTATTTTTCCCAGTATGCACCTGAAATCTTCATGATGGCGCTGCCTAGATTCAAAACTATTGGCTACCGAGCAGCAGTCCACAAACCAATGGGTGACGTCACAGCTGTTACGTCCACTTCTTTTATACAGTCTATGGCTAAAATAGGCAAATCCTTGATCCAATCTCTACTGTATATCAAGATTAAATTCATGTTGATCACCCAATTTAATCCTCAGTAAGAAAGTAAGTGTTTTTTCACGCTTTGGATTTATCCTCACATCTCCAACCATGCTGTCTAAAGCACCTAAACATTTTTTTTATAGTCACATAGCTTTCCAATTTCCTTTTTTTCCTTTTTTCACCCATATCCATTCTCTTTCTCATTGTCTCTCTCTTCACCCACCCATGTTTTAAATCAACACACTATTCCCTCGGCCTGTTTTTGCTGCCAGCATGTTTCTCTCCATCTGTCTATCAGTCTGTTTCTTCCTCCTCACTGTACAGTATATACCACACTTGGCTTGCTTGCCTTTTCATTCCTGTTGTTCCTCTCCAGCAGACTGGGAATGTTTGTCACACAAACATTTATTGCAAGGAGAGTTTCTTTGGAGCCAAAAATCATCATATCAGTGGGCTGAAGTACACTAGGGGAAAAAAAAGACAAAGGGTTACAGGAGTTGGTTTACTGCAGCTGATATCCTGAAACTTAACTGAAAAGAAAAGTTTATTCATAAGGTAGTTTGAGTTACTGGTTGTTAGCCAAGCACACCTTTCACGTTTATAATATTGTGTTCACATTATTTTGTACAGGGTATAAACGTGAGTGAAAAAATAAGCCTCTAGTTGAAATCACAAATTGGAATTAATGATTGCTTTCTCCCAGCTGGTGATTAAAACTAGTGTCAAACGTCTGCAAACATATGCCTAATTAGCTGCAAAGCCGGGAGTTCGATGTATAAATAAAGTCCAGTTTTAACTCTGGATGCAGCTAATTTGCAGACACAACTTGATTATATTTGATTTCACTTTAATATATTGATACAGAACACATCCACGAGTGTCTGTATTTCCACTAGATTCAGGAACCTGGCTGCAGGGACGTAAAAAAAGTTTATTATTTACAGAATCTTGAAATGCAATTGTCCGTGCAACCGGCACTCGATATTGCATATAGTGTGTAATGGAAAATCTAAAATGATCAGTGTAAAGGAGAACTTTAAAGATGACCTAATACTTCTATTTCTTGATGATTGCAACCTGTTGACCCCTCTCTAGCCCCTTGGCCTTGCAAGAGGACTGTCCAGATGGTCGGGTTCAAGTGTTCAACCTCATGACCCGACTTTCCAACTGCAAGTCTGGTCCACACTAACCGTGTTCCAGTTTTTTTTTAATATAGGAATGAAAATTACAGAATTATGTATCCCATGCTATAAAAGAAAATCTGGTTTTATTTTTCTTGCACCCTGCAGACTGCATGGCACCCTGTATGACTGACTGACTTATAGATTTTAAGACTTCTAACTTTCTTTTAATAGTAGGAAGGAAAATTACAGAATTATCTATCCTATGCATGGCACTCTATATCACTGTTTGACCTCTTTGCACAAAGATTATAAAGACTTCTAACTTTCTTTTAATACATGTATGATTCTCATGAACTAGGGTTTTCTATTTTCCATGACATGATAGGTTCATGTGCCGTTTCTTTGACCATACAAGACACACATCATGTATTCTTGTTGAGATGTTGCCCTCCAAAGCAATCCATTTTCCCTAAATGAACACTCACTATGAGTTTCGTGGCTTTGCAGCTGAGTTAAGGTGGCTTTGAGACATGTCCGCTTCACAATGATAACACTCTGGCAGCAAATGTAACAGGGCTAAAATTTGATTAACTGATTCAGACAAGCAGAGTTTGATCTCACAGTAAATACACTGAATCGACATCACAATTACAGAGATGATCTTCTCTATTTACAGCTTTCATTTTTGTTTTTACTGCACAACACTTGACATAAAAATCAGGCCTAGTGTTTGAATTACCAACACAGAGTGAAACACAAGTAAACAAATATCTGATCCTGTGTCTGTACATTCAGATATATTTACTGTGTTTAACCCTTTTTGTCATAAATAAATCTCAAAAGACTTTACAAAGACACAAAAATCTGTTTTGATTTATGTGTAACAGACGACTGAACTCAACCATTATGGACAAGACAAGAGCATAAAGTGTCAGGTCCCTGGAGCTAGGACTCGTATCCAAGGGATTTTTTGCTAAAGCTACCCACAGGTGACTCGATGATGGCACAAAACACACAACGCCGATCAATACCTAACTGAGTGACTCTGTCGATGTGACTGATTGTTTGTAGCCCTGAATGTCCGCAAGGGACATAAAACAAATGCTTTCATTACAGTCTGAAACATCCTGCGTGGGTATATGAACGCATACAGGACGTAGATGGAATAATAATGAATGCTTAAAGAATACAATTTTCACTACATCAACCATTGCACAGCAGGATAGGAGAGGAGAAAAAAACCACATGTTAATCTGTGCAGGGTCTCTCCAAAGTGTTGCAGTCCTTTGGGGATAACCAAAGGCGCACGACTGAACATGAATATTGGATGAATGAAGACGCTGTGGAATGAGACTGCAATGTGAATTTTTAACAGAGTGAAGGCAAACGCTGTGACAATAAACAGACATTTCAAGAAGCTCTGTTTGCTCTGCTGTTTTGTCAGTTGTTGTTGTTGCTGTCGTTGCAGCCAGAAGATCCAAATGTGTTAATATGATATACAGCGTAACACTACATCACTAATTGACTTAATATGTTCATCATTAGTGCTTACTTTTCATTCACAGGTCCACAGTTTTTTTTATTCTGGGGCTCCATTGAGATGAATTTGCATGATTTTTGCATTACAATCCAAAAAAAAACATGTCGCTTTCTGGGCCTTTATGCAGCCCTCTCAGTCTGAATCAGGCTGTTTTAGCTCCGGTCTCCTGATGATTAGCCCACGCTTGTCTGACTGGTTAGCATTTTGGAAGCTTGCCTACAGCTACACAAACAAACCAGTAGTAGGGTTTTACTTCTTTTTGTTGATCTTTACTCAAAAAGGATACATCTGTAGGTTACAGCCTGGGCTTTTGACTTGCAGGGAGCATTTTGCAACGTTTACTATGTTTTAACATCTTACATCCAACATATAACAGAAAAATCTAATTATATATCTCCGTTAATGGAAGACAAATTTATACTGGGGCATACTTTAGAAGAGACCTTGACAAAAATAGTTACTTTGTGTTTCTACAGATAATTAAAGTCTGTATAAAGAAAGAATATATGTGTTCTGAGTTTGACCTACCACAGAAAAGTGTGATGTTAACCACCCTGCTAAATTTGAATGATTTAAAAAAATCACCAAATATATGACATTAGGCTTCAAAGTTGTGTAAAAATCAGCCTCTTTCTCTGCTCCCAAACGCTGTGGGCGTGGCCTCCGAGTCCGCTGAAACCCCGCCCCCTACCAAGTGTCACCTGTCAATCAAAGTCACCACCTCTACCAGAAACACGGACCCTACGTCTGAGAGCTTTCTGGAGCTAACTCAGCTGCTAGAAGACAGGAATCCTCATGTTGGGTAATTTTAATAGACCTAATAACTATATGACCTTTAAATATGGTCTAACCCAGATTCTGTGCATGTATATCAGGTGTACACATAAAAATTATATAGATATATAATAAAGATACTGAGGAACTCTGCAGTTAATAATAATAAGAAGAAGAACTGTGTCATACTATATTACTGAATTTGGACACAAAGCAGAAGTCACACTGTGTGTCTGATTTACTCACTGTTAAATGTCAGTAATTGTGATAAGTGAAAGGGAGATAAAGCCCATTAAATTGCTCTCAGCGCACGACTAAAAAGAGCTTTCCATTTTTATTTTGACAGGAGCACGTTCTGGAAAAAAGGAGATGCCAACTTCTTTAATTAGTGTAAGCAGTGTCTGTTTGCTCTCAACTGGTGGCTTTTTTGTACAAGAATGAATCCAATCAGTAATCTGCCATCCTGAGCACTCATCCTTTTCTTTTTTTGAATTAAGTTCTGAAGTGCAAAATATTAGAGAAGCAAACGTGATAAAATAAAAAGCTCATGTTCCAGTGTGTTTATATATGAACTATCTGGGATGTACATGTTTCACAAAAGCCTCACAATGTTATTCCTCTGTTGCATTGGATGCACGTACATGTTTCAAAACATAATGTATTCATGCCTTTTTACCCCTCACGTAAAAAAAACTCTTAAAGTCTGTGTAAAGTGAATTCAGTCATTTTCTTCTAAACATATTAAATAGGTCATAAATGTATTTCTAAAAAAGGTGTAAAAAGCATTTCAACCATTTAGATTTGAATTGTGGAGCTAGGCTTCACAAACTGTGTTTCAAGATTTCTGTGTTCAGGATTTAGTGGGTGGGTCTGATTAGCATAAACCCGCCCCTGCTGCTGTAGAGGTATAAATACATTCAGCGCACACTACTACTACTACAGTCTACAGTTAGCCAGTTAGCTGAGTTAGCCACCGAGCTAACCGCCGAGTTAGCCACCGAGCTAGCAGCCAAGTTAGCAGTTGAGCTAGCAGCAGAAAGCTCTCAGACTAGCGTCCATGTTTCTGGTAGAGGTGGTGACTTTGATTGACAGGTGACACTTGGTAGGGGGCGGGGTTTCAGCAGACGTGGAGGCCACGCCCACAGCGTTTGGTAGCAGAGATATATGTGGTGATTTTTTGAATCATTCAAATGTGGCAGGGTGGTTAACAACACACTTTTCTGTGGTGTGTCAAACTCAGAACACATATTTATTCTTACTTTACACGGACTTTAAAGAGTACAGTCTTAACCTGCTCTACTGTATGTGAAAATTGTCTTGAGATGACTTTTGTTGTACTTTGGCACAATATATACATAAAGATTGATTGATTGACTGATATTATGAATTAGTAAAATCAAAATGGTTTTATGAACTGGGTTTGAAATGATGTCATATACAAATCCCAATCACAAAAACATCTCTATGTCATCTTGACACTTCCTTAATTTACTCAGTATATCCGCTAATGTGTACAATTAGACCTTAGTCAAGTTGACTGACAAACAAAAGCCTCTACTGACACTTTTTATTGAGCTGTTTTCATGGCCTAAGTGTTTACCCTTCTCTTCCTTCCAATAAAGTTGAGAAATCTGTTGGTTTTTTTTTGGGGGGGCGGGGGCGAAGAGAGGAGGCACTTATCCACCATCGTCTCCCTCTGCAGGCTACGCTGTCGATGAAGTAATTGGTGTTTTTTCATGAATAATGGTGTGAACTTTTTCTCTGTTGTCAGCGGGTCAGAGGCCTCCGAGGGCCACCGTGTTGTAGTCAGAGATAAACAAACAATGCCTCGGCCCAAAATGCTGGGAACTAATCCATCCTATTAAGCCAGCATATGGAGTGTGGGTGGAGATGGACAGGTTCATTTATACTTGAGAGAGCATACACACACATACACACACACACACACACACACAAACATACAAATTATCCAGCTGGTACATGGGGAAGAAAGCATGCTAACTCTCCGTGTGTTGCCAGATTGCTGAGCAGGTTTGAGGGAGATCTACAAGAAGCAATCATAGTATTAAATGAGTAATAGAGCACAGGTGGTAATGGACGGCACTATTCTAATGGTCCTGCAGCGACATAAATTTATTAAATCCTCCACCAAAGTGATATTGAATGGTACACAAACTTGTACTTAACCCTCCTGTTGTCCTCCCGGGTCAAATTGACCCCAACTCTCTTTTGACTGTCCCTTCTTTCCTTCCTTCCTCCCTCTTTCCTTAATTTTTCGTTCGTTCTTCCCCTCCTTCCCTCTTTCTTTGCTCCCTCCTCCTTCCATACTTCTTTCCTCCCTCCTCCTTCCATACTTCTTTCCTCACTTCCTTCCTTCCTTCTTTCCTCCCTCCCTTCTCTCCTTAATTCCTTCCTCCCTCCCTTCTCTCCTTAATTCCTTCCTCCTTCCCTCCCTCCTTACTACTTTTCTCCCTCCCTTCCTTCTCTCCTTAATTCCTTCCTCCTTTCCTTTCTTTGCTCCCTCCTCCTTCCATACTTCTTTCCTCACTTCCTTCCTTCCTTCCTTCCTTCCTTCCTTCCTTCCTTCCTCCCTCCCTTCTCTCCTTAATTCCTTCCTCCTTCCCTCCCTCCTTACTACTTTCCTCCCTCCCTTCCTTCTCTCCTTAATTCCTTCCTCCTTTCCTTCCTTCCGTCCTTCCTTCCTTCCTTCCTTCCTTAATTCCTTCCTTCCTTCCTTCCTTCCTTCCTTCCTTCCTTCCTGTCCTTCCTTGACCTGAGGACCACAGGAGGGTTAAAGTGTCAGTCATCACTTCAAATAATGCTGACTCACATTATCTAGATGACAAACGCTGCTCACGGATGTATTTTCATCACAAAAAGTTATATTGTGTCTGAGACTATAATTGTTTCTTGAGGATAAAGCTAGAAAAACTCCAAATCCATCACACCTCACTGATAGGAAAGGGAGAGAGTGAAGCAACTATCTGAACTCACAACTTGTTAAATAGGAAAAAACTACAAACCATTTAATTCAAGACATTAACAATCAGGATTAGAAATTGTAATCACTTTAACTTTTTACAAAACTGACAAACCAGGAAGCAGGCATAATGACTTTTTTCCCCGCAGCACCTATCCAAGTGTGCAGCGGTGAGACAGCAAGCATAATTTACTGTTTTTCATTCATTAAACAACAACTAAAAAAAGTCTACTCTCATTTTATATCCGTACAAACGAGTGCAACACTTAAAAACAAACAGATCAACAAGACCTTCAAATTAAAAGACCGAGCATTGTTTCATTACATCTTACCTCTGTATTTGACAGGAGGCTTATTTCCTGCCTTTGAGTGGAGCCATTTTCAACAGGTTTGAATACTTTTACCTTTAGATGTGTTCACTTTGTATGAAGTAGTTCATTTTGAGCATACTGTCATTTCCAACTGGCAGATCTCAGATGCCAAGATTTGTGCAAGATGATTAACCCTCGTGTCAAATTGACATTGACCCCGTCTGTCTTGACTTGTTCCTTCTTTCCTCCCTTCCTCCCCTCCTTCCTTCCTTTTTTCCTTCCTCCCTCCCTCCTTTCTTTCCTCCCTTATTCCTTCTTCCTTCCCTCCTTCCTTCCTTCCTCCCTCCCTCCCTCCTTTCCTTCCTTACCTCCTTCGCGCTTTCTTTCCTCCCTACTTTCCTTCCTTATTTCCTCCCTACTTTCCTTCCTCCCTCCCTCCTTTCCTTCCTTATCTCCTTCGCTCTATCTTTCCTCCTTCCTTATTTCCTTCTGTCCTTCCTCCCTCCCTCCTTTCCTTCCTTATCTCCTTCGCTCTATCTTTCCTCCTTCCTTATTTCCTCCCTCCTTCCCTCCTTCCTTCTTTCCTTCCTCCCTTCCTTCTTCCTTCCCTCCTTCCTTCTCTCCTTCCTCCCTCCCTCCTTTCCTTCCTTATCTCCTTCGCTCTATCTTTCCTCCTTCCTTATTTCCTCCCTCCTTTCCTTCCTGGTGTAACCCACATGGTTAGAAAGCCATTCAATTCATTTGCAGTGTGTGTTACCATGCCGCACCACTAGGTGGCGCATTAGCCCTTTGCTCATTGCCAAGTGCACAGAGTTCACTCTTTCTTTTTCTGACCCGAGACACTGAGCAGAGAGCCACGGTACTACCAAGCTGATGAGCTTCAGAATAAACGTGGTTCTGAGAATTCATGAGAGGAGTACGAAGGAGTATTAGGGCCAGCCAAAAAAAAAAAAAAGCCAGCAAAAAAAAAAAAAATCCGGCAAAACGGGGGAAAAGCAGGCAAAAAAAAAGCCAGGTGAAAAAAAAAATTTTTTCAGCACAAAAAAAAAAAGTCAGGCGAAAAAAAAAATTTCAGCACACACAAAAAAAAGGCAGGTGAAAAAAAAAAACTGCAGAGGCTTGACCACCTACCTACCACAACAAAATTATTCCTTTAAAATTGATACAATTGGGTCACATAAAGTTGACATTGAGTTGATACTATTAGTTTAACTGAAAAGCTACGACAATCAAGATATAAACAAGCTAACGGCAGCTATTAGGCTAGTAGATAGGTTGACGACTTGAACTCAACAAGGTTGGTAATGTCATAAGGAATAGGCTTTACGTTATTGATATGATACAAAATCAGTTACGAATACATTTTCACCACTTCAGAAAATCACCTTCACAGTCCACGTCCGGCTGGGCTGCTGCAGGGCTGCTGTCATGGAGCCGTCAGTGCTTTGTTGTGGTAGGTAGGTGGTCAAGCCTCTGCAGTTTTTTTTTTTCGCCTGCCTTTTTTTTTTTTTTTGTGCGGAATTTTTTTTTTTCGCCTGGCTTTTTTTTTATGCTGAAAAAAATTTTTTTTCGCCAGACTTTTTTTTTGTGCTGAAAAAAATTTTTTTTTCACCCTTTCCGAGTGCAATCGAACGCAGCATAATACTCCTTCATAGAGGAGGGATGTGCTGTGAAAAGAAAGATGCAGAAAGTCGTAAAGGAGAAAGAAATCAAGCCTGGTGTTGAGAAGTGATACTGGGAAGAAAAGCTCCGGTAAGCATGGTGGCTAAATGCTAGAGGCTAAGCCCCGTGGTCGGCTTGTAATATATATTGTGTTGAAACTACTTGTGTTAAGTCCTTATTATAAAACCAGTCGGCGCTACGGGAATGTTTCCCAGTGTTTGAAACTACTTTGGTGCCGTGTGTATCATTGTAAAGAGTAAAAAGTACATATAAAAAGATCGCTAATTTGAATGCTAACGCTAATCGCGAGTGGCGCTAAAGCTAAGCTAACAGTGATATCTGTTAGCTTAGCTTTAGCACCACTCGCTAAAGCTATTTCTTTGATGTCAATGTGAGTGCTAGAGGTATGGTAAAGCTAATATGCTGATACTATGATTAAAAGAGAGTGATAGAGACAATATGGTGATCATTTGAGTTGATGAAATGTCAGATTTTGGCATTTGTTATTTTATGGTAATTGTGATGAGTTAGTGTTTTATTACATTTTGGTTGTTTAAAATGTTGATGTTGGGTTTAAAAAAGTAATGTAATACTGTTATTTACATTTTAAAACGGTTTAAAAAGAAGTGTTATGGTTAAAAAGTTAAATATTGATTGGAAACATGTTTAAAAATATAAATAGTGATCGAAGAGTATAAATAAGATACTTTAAGTGAAAAATTTAAGTTCATGATCAATAACTGTCATGGTGAAAAAATGCTTAATGCACTGTAAATGTGTACTGGGTCATTTACACTGATTGTGTATTATATATCCTGTATCTGGGTATATTTAGGATGATTTTCAGAATGAGAAGAGAAAGTGAATTGATACTTGTGATTGAATAGAGAGTAATATTAGTGTTTTCTGGATTAGGAACGAGATTTCCGAGCCTTGGAGGTTCGGTGGCGAGCCAGAAGGACATCGATGGGGATGGAGAGGTGCACAGCGTGGCCAGCTGTGGGATCCGCTTTAACCTGGACATTCACTTACTTTATCACAGATAAGGAACAAAACACAAAATATACCCGGGTAGTAAAAAAACTGAACTGAACACACTGAACACTTACACGCTGGACACTGGACAATAAAAACAAAGGGGTATTTTATTTTATTTTTTTATTTTTTTCTAAGAAAGAGCTCTATTTTTGTTATTTTAAGTCACTAAAGAAAACTGATGGTTATTGTGAACAATAAATGGTCAACGTTCATGCTCTCTCCTTTGATTGATTCAGGAGTCCAACTCTTACGAACCTAGAGATCGTAGGTGCAATTAGTGGTTTGTCAATCCAGACTAAGGGTGCTACACTTGTTTAAACAATATGAATTATTGGTTTTATTCACCCTTCACACAGCTCTATAGCTCAATCTTGTAAACTTCAAAACTTTAAGTCTCTCTTAAGTGAATAATATATGATCACAGTGCTGTTTCTAGTCTATTATAACTCAGATCAATGCATCAGCTGCCTTTTTAATACTTCAGTGTTATTCTTCCATCACACTCAGTGTCTGTGAACGACAGCATTAAATGTCGGAAATGAAATATATATAATCCAGAAGTATAGATTAACTAAGGACGCTGAAGATGCTGACTGCACAGTTCTGGCTGGTGTGTGAAAGTCGAGTGTGTGTGTGTGTGTGTGTGTGTGTGAGGTTGAGTTTCATCACACTGAATTCATCTCTGCCCCTTTCTCAAAAACTCCAGTAAAGAAATAATGAAGTCTCTTCATATTAAGATGGCTCAGTGGCTTTGCATATTTTGACAGTGACCCAGCCCATTTCGGTTCTGCAGACTTCCTTCAAACTGCATGATGTGTAAGCCAATAAGATCAGAGTCCATATCCATAAAGCTCATAAAGAGTTGCTTTTTTTTAGTGACGAAATTCGAAGAAAATTCAGATGTGTGTTTTTCAAAGAATTTCTCCTTTTTTAAAAGCTAAGACTAGATCTTAGTAAAGATAAAAGTTAATCACAAAAGCAACTTAGAACATAAGAGAAGTCCTGTGGTGAAAAAGTGTTCGGAGTAAAGCAGAGGATTAAGAAGAGGAGAGGAAACGATGGTGGAAGACAAAAAGAGATAGAGGAAATATTCTCTAAACTCTGAATGTTAAATGAATGAAAGGCTGCAGGGATGTTTGAAGCTGATCTCATTAGATGCAATAATGCTATAACACTAGGAATGAAACTGATCACAACACTAACATATTTGGTAACTTTAGAAAATGTTTTAATTTGATAGCTGCTGCAGGCGGGGGAAAAACAACATGCGACTTCCTGTTAATATGAAACAGATGAAGAACTGAAACTATCAAACTTCTACTTTTTGGCAAGATATGTTTTATTTAACACTCCTTGTTACATGCCTGCCGTGTGTGTGCGTGCGTGCGTTTTTCTATCCTGGTGAGGACTAAAACCTGAAATATTATTAACCCGTGGGGACCGATTTTTCCCGTGGGGACCGACTCCTGTTCCCCATGGGCACGAGCATTGGAATCAATAGCAAACAGCCTCCTGGTCCCCACAGGGTTGGTTTTCCTGACTTTGTGTGTACCCCAGAGTTCACACACGGTACTGCAGCACCCGAATTTCCCTGGTGGGGACCTTTTCCTGACAAAGTGTGTAAGTGTGTGTATTAGCATATTAGCTTAACTATTAGCCCCCTGGGTTAGGGTTTCAATCCAACATTTGTTCAAATACTGAATATGAATTGTACTGTGGTCAACAGTGATGTCAATTGTATGCTAATAGACGTTAGCATTACGGGTCCCAACGAGGGGGGCAACCTTCAGGTTTCAAATTTATGTGAGTTATTGATATTTCAAGTCATTTTTTTTGTTCAAACTGAATTATGATGAATTTAGGAGTTAAAATTATGTCTCTAGACCCTTTAGAAAGGCTGGAACCCAGTCAGGGTCCCCACGAGGTAGTAAAAACGTGTGTCTGTGTGTCTCTCTCTCCCCCCCCCCCCCTCCCCTGTGTGTGTTTCTTTCAGGTGCTTGCAGCAGAAACGCTGCTCACCTGTGCAGGCAGGCTCGGCTGCTCATTGGCTCTCTACCTCCTCCTCTGGCCTATGGTGACGGGAGAGGCCTTCACATGGAGGACATCCCAGACCTTCCCTCTCTTGGCTACCCTTGTCTGGCTTAGTGGTGTCTCTGATTTGGTTTTGGACAGTATGTGGTGGGAGGTTTTGGGGATAGGTAAGTTGGGGTACCCTTTACATTTATACACACACGTAGGTGAAAGTTGTTAGCTCACTAGGTTTATTGGTTGTGCCACTCCTGTACTGTTTAGAGATGTTCTTTTGTTAGAGAAGCCAGTTAGTTTTCTTCAGAGGTAGTTTAGGTAGTTTAGGTAGGCCTCCTTGTGTTAGATTAATTTCATTTGTTTTGGCACAATCACTTTATCCCGTCCTCCTCCACTTCAGTGTGTCTTGTTGTTTTAATAAACCACGTTGTTCACTTCCACTGAGACTGATTTGATTTCATGGTTGTCGTGTTATTGTCTGCTGACCGGGTCACTAAGTGGACGTAACACTCCTGTTGTCCTCGAGTCAAGGGAGGGAGGGAAGGGAGGAAGGAAGGAAAGGAGGCAGGAAGGAAGGACGGAAAGGAGGCAGGAAGGAAGGGAGGAAAAGGAAAGAAGGAAGGGAGGTAGGAGGGAGGGAGAAAGAAAGGAAAAGAGGAAGGACGGAAGGACAGAGGAAGGAAGGTAGGGGGGAGGAAAGAAAAAGAGAAGGAGGGAGGGAGGAAAGAGAGTGAAGGACAGACGGAAGGAAGGAAGGAAGGAAGGAAAGAAGGTCAAAACAGACGGGGTCAACTTGACCCGGGAGGATCAAGCCTAGGCCTCCTACTGTGAGTGAATGGCAATAGAGAGACTAAGAGTGTAATCTTAAAAGACGGACTGTGATAATCCTTTCTTCACTATATCTCACCCTAACCCTTCAGATATTATATAAAGAGGATATCATGCTCTACTCTGGACTCTGAAGCCCCCCCCCCCCATTTACCCCTATGCCCTACTCTGGACTCTGAAGCCCCCCCATTTGCCCCTCAGGGGGGATAAGACAGCTGAAGTCTGCTTCCCTTTGTCTTTACTTTGATCTTTTAACCCTTTACATACTGTTCATATTCTATTCATATTTAGTCTCTACACCATTTCACATTCATGAATTAACCCTCGTGTCGTCCTCCCGGGTCAAATTGACCCCATCTTATCCTTCTTTCCTCCCTTCCTTTCTTCCATCTGTACTTCCTCCATCCCCCTTTCTTCCCTCCTTCCTCCCTCCTTTCCTTCCTTATTCCTTCCTCCCTCCTTCTCTTTCTTTCTTCCCTTCTTCCTTCCCTCCTTCCTTCCTCCCTCCTTTCCTTCCTTCTTCCTTCTTTCCTTCCCTCCTTCCTCCTTCTTTCCTTTCCTCCCTCCCTCCTTTCCTTCCTTATTCCTTCCTCCCTCCCTCCTGTCTTTCTTTCCTTCCTTCCTTCCTTCCTTCTTTCCTTTCCTTCCTCCCTCCTTTCCTTCCTTCCTTCTTTCCTTTCCTCCCTTCTTTCCTTCCTTCTTCCTTCCTCTCTTCGTTCCTTCCTTTCCTCCCTTCCTCCTTCCTTCTTCCTTCCTTCCTTGACTTGAGGACAACAGGAGGGTTAATAAATGTTTAATCCTTTAATGAAAGCTGTCAGAGAGCAAACAGAGTGTTTATCTATGGACAGAAGATTCACAATCACTATTTTATGGTCCAGAGGAACATTTTAAAGTATATGATGACTACAACATGTTGATGCTGTTTTTAAATAAGTACTCCATTGAGTTGCCATTGTGTATGAAATGCACTATATGAATAAAACTGCCTTGCCTTCCTCCCTTCCTTCTTTCCTCTGTCCTTCCTTCCTTCCTCTCTTCCTCCCTTCCTTCCTTCCTCACTTCAGTCCTCCTTTCCTTCCTTCTTCCTCCCTTCCATCCTTCCTTCCTTCCTCCCTCCCTTCCTTCATCCTTCCTTCCTCCCTTCCTTCCTTCCTCCTTTCCTTCCTCCCTCACTTCCGTCTTCCTATCCATCCATCCTTCCTCCCTTCCTTTCTCACTTCCGTCCTCCTTTCCTTCCTTCTTCCTCCCTTCCATCCATCCTTCCTCCCTTCCATCCCTCCTTCCTCCCTCCCTCCTTTCCTTCCTTCTTCCTCCCTTCCTTACTTCTTCCTCCCTTCCTCCTTTCCTTCCTCCCTCAATTCCGTCTTCCTATCCATCCTTCCTCCCTTCCTTTCTCACTTCCGTCCTCCTTTCCTTCCTTCTTCCTCCCTTCCATCCATCCTTTCTCCCTTCCATCCTTCCTTCCTCCTTCCCTCCTTTCCTTCCTTCTTCCTCCCTTCCTTACTTCTTCCTCCCTTTCTCCTTTCCTTCCTCCCTCACTTCCGTCTTCCTAGCCATCCTTCCTTCCTTCCTTCCATCCTTTCCTTCCTTCTTCCTCCCTTCTTTTCTCACTTCAGTCCTCCTTTCCTTCCTTCTTCCTCCCTTCCATCCTTCCTTCCTTCCTCCCTTCCATCCTTCCTTCCTCCCTCCCTTCCTTCTTCCTTCCTCCCTCCCTCCCTTCCTTCTTCCTCCTTTCCTTCCTCCCTCACTTCCGTCTTCCTATCCATCCTTCCTCCCTCCCTTCCTTCCTCCTTCCCTTCCTTCCTCCTTTCCTTCCTTCCTTCTTCCTCCCTTCCATCCTTCCTTCCTCCCTCCCTTCCTTCCATCTTTCCTTCCTTCCATCCTTCCTTCCTCCCTCCCTTCCTTCCTCCTTTCCTTCCTCCCTCACTTCTGTCTTCCTATCCATCCTTCCTTCCTTCCTCCCTTCCTTTCTCACTTCCGTCCTCCTTTCTTTCCTTCTTCCTCCCTTCCATCCTCCATCCTTCCTTCCTCCTTTCCTTCCTTCCTCCTTTCCTTCCTCCCTCACTTCCGTCTTCCTATCCATCCTTCCTTCCTCTCTTCCATCCTTTCCTTCCTTCTTCCTCCCTTCCACCCTTCCTCCCTCCTTTCCTTCCTCCCTCACTTCTGTCTTCCTATCCATCCTTCCTTCCTCCCTCCCTCCTTTCTTTCCTACTTCCTCCCTTCCTTCCTCCTTTCCTTCCATCCTTCCTTCCTTCTTCCTCCCTTCCTTCCTTGCTCTGATGTAAAAATGGGTCAGATTTGACCCTGAATAGTATGTGTTACAGTATGGCTCACAACTTTTTCATTATTATTGGTTGTTACATGAAATACTCTTTATGATTGCTCCATTTCTTTACAGAGACTTAACCTTCCTGTCGTCCTCCCGGGTCAAATTGACCATGTCTGTTTTGACTGTTCCTGCTTTCCTCCCTCCCTTCCTCTCTCTTTCCTCCCTTCTCCTGTTGTCCTGACTCGAGGACAACAGGAGACTTAATTTTATGATTAGGCCTTCCAGTCATCATTATTGTCCACTCTCTGCCTTTTATCATTTAGACTCTCACTTCCTCTGAAAGGTTCTGTTCCTTCTTTTCTCAATTGTGTAAGATTGTCCTCAAAGTACGACCCCAAGAGTCTATATAAGGGGAGAGCCGCGTTTCAAAAAGCCGTCTGGATAAAACACACAAAGGGACAACAGGAATAAACTGAGAGACGTAGATGTAGAGGATGTTTTTTGTTTTTTTTTAAATACTGGAGTACAACCTTGAAATGTCCCAAACCTTCATTCATCAAATAATTCATTGATCTCTCTCAGCTCTGCATCAAAGACTGTTCTTATTTCCCCGTTCACACCATCTGGTTGAACCCCACCTGTGTTGACGGGTTCAGGGAGAGAGGCGCTGATTGAAATGCTCCCAGTGCAATCAGCTGTTACAGACGGTGCCATATTAAGGCCAGCGTTGTTTGGAAATAATTATGGCTGGAAGGCTGACTCTTTCTGAACTATTGAACTGATTTTGATTGAAAGCCCTCTCTGCATAAATAACAGGCGGCCATGCAAAGTGTCCCAAAGCCATAAAAAAAAAGAGAAGCTTGTGTCAGTGTTATTTTGTAAAAGCAATTTAAATTCTCCCTTCGAAACTTCCTGTTGGTGACGATCCACCGACTGTCAAAGTTATGCTTCTCATTGGAAGCACAGAGCAAAGAGTCGTCCTGCCGAGTCAAATTGACCCCGTCTGCTTTGACTGTTCCTTCTTTCCTCCCTTCCTTCTTCCTTTGTCCCTTCCTTCCTTCTTCCGTCTGTCCTTTCTCCCTCCATCCCCCTCTTTCCCTCCTTCCTTCCTCTTTTCCTTTCTCTCTCATACCTTCCTTCCTTCTTTCTCTCTCCTCCATTACTTCCTTCTTTCCTTTCCTCCCTTCCTTCCTTCTTCCTCCCTTCTTTCTTCAGTCTGTCCTTGCTCCCTCTCTCCTTCTCTTTTCCTTCCTTTCTCTTTCCTCCCTCCATCCCCCTTTCCTCCTTCCTTCTGTCCTCCCTCCCTTCTTTCTTCAGTCTGTCCTTGCTCCCTCTATCCTTCTCTTTTCCTTCCTTTCTCTTTCCTCCCTCCATCCCCCTTTCCTCCTTCCTTCTGTCCTCCCTTCCTTCTTTCTTCAATCTGTCCTTGCTCCCTCTCTCCTTCTCTTTCTTTCCTTCCTTTCTCTTTCCTCCCTCCATCCCCCTTTCCTCCTTCCTTCTGTCCTCCCTTCCTTCCTCTTTTCCTTTCTCCTTCCTTCTTTCTTACCCCTCCCTCCTTTCCTTCCTCCCTTCCTTCTTTCTTAAGTCTGTCCTTACTCCCTCTCTCCTTCTCTTTCTTTCCTTCCTTTCTCTTTCCTTTCCTCCTTTCCTTCTTCCCTTCCTCTTTTCCTTTCTCCCTCGTACCTTCCTTCCTTCTTTCCTTTCCTCCCTTCCTTCTTTCTTCAGTCTGTCCTTGCTCCCTCTCTCCTCTTTCTTTCTTGGAGGGAGCTCCACCCCCCTTTCCTCCGATTACTTTTTTAAAGTAATCAGATTACTTTAAAAGGTAATCGGATTACAAGTATTTTTATTAAGGTATGTTTTGGGGCTTTTTGTACAAAAAAAAAAGAATGAAAAAAAAACATTAAAAAAATAAAAACCAGAGAAATGTATATATGAGAAAGTAATGAGATTACTTTTGAAAAGTAATCAGATTACTTTCAAAAAGTAATCGGATTACAAGTAATTTTTATTTAAGTATATTTTTGGGATTTTTGCACAAAAAAATAAAAAGAATGAAAATAAAATATTAAAAAATTACTTTTCGAGAGTAATCAGATTACTTTTGAAAGGATAATCAGATTACAAGTAATCAGATTACTTTTGAAAAAGTAATCAGATTACCTTCGAAAAGTAATCAGATTACAAGTAATCAGATTACTTTTAAAAATGTAATCGTATTGCAAGTAATTTTTATTGAAGTATATTTGTGGGATTTTTGCACAAAAAAATAAAAAGAACGAAAAAAAAATATTAAAAAATTATAAGAAAATATATACTTTAAAAAATCAACCAGAGAAATATATTTATGGGAAGGGTAAAAAAAAAAAAAAAAAAAGTAATCAGATTACTTTCAAAAAGTAATCGGATTACAAGTAATTTTTATTTAAGTATATTTTTGGGATTTTTGCACAAAAAAATAAAAAGAATGAAAATAAAATATTAAAAAATTACTTTTCGAAAGTAATCAGATTACTTTTGAAAGTAATCAGATTACCTTCTAAAAGTAATCAGATTACAATTAATCAGATTACTTTTAAAAATGTAATCGTATTGCAAGTAATTTTTATTGAAGTATATTTGTGGGATTTTTGCACAAAAAAATAAAAAGAATGAAAAAAAAATATTAAAAAATTATAAGAAAATATATACTTTAAAAAATCAACCAGAGAAATATATTTATGGGAAGGGTAAAAAAAAAAAAAAAAAAAGTAATCAGATTACTTTCAAAAAAGTAATCAGATTACTTGTAATCAGATTACTTTTGAAAAGTAATCAGATTACTTTCAAAAAGTAATCGGATTACAAGTAATTTTTATTGAAGTATATTTTTGGGATTTTTGCACAAAAAAATAAAAAGAATGAAAATAAAATATTAAAAAATTACTTTTCGAAAGTAATCAGATTACTTTTGAAAGTAATCAGATTACAAGTAATCAGATTACTTTTGAAAAAGTAATCAGATTACCTTCGAAAAGTAATCAGATTACCTTCGAAAAGTAATCAGATTACAAGTAATCAGATTACTTTTAAAAATGTAATCGTATTGCAAGTAATTTTTATTGAAGTATATTTGTGGGATTTTTGCAAAAAAAAATAAAAAGAATGAAAAAAAAATATTAAAAAATTATAAGAAAATATATACTTTAAAAAATCAACCAGAGAAATATATTTATGGGAAGGGTAAAAAAAAAAAAAAAAAAGTAATCAGATTACTTTCAATAAAGTAATCTGATTACTTTCAAAAAAAGTAATCTGATTACTTTCAAAAAAGTAATCAGATTACAAATAATCAGATTACTTTCAAAAAGTAATCGGATTACAAGTAATTTTTATGTAAGTATATTTTTGGGATTTTTGCACAAAAAAATAAAAAGAATGAAAATAAAATATTAAAAAATTACTTTTGAAAGTAATCAGATTACAAGTAATCAGATTACTTTTTAAAAAGTAATCAGATTACCTTCGAAAAGTAATCAGATTACAAGTAATCAGATTACTTTTAAAAATGTAATCGTATTGCAAGTAATTTTTATTGAAGTATATTTGTGGGATTTTTGCACAAAAAAATAAGAAGAATGAAAAAAAAATATTAAAAAATTATAAGAAAATATATACTTTAAAAAATCAACCAGAGAAATATATTTATGGGAAGGGTAAAAAAAAAAAAAAAAAAAGTAATCAGATTACTTTCAAAAAAGTAATCAGATTACAAATAATCCGATTACTTTTGAAAAGTAATCAGATTACTTTCAAAAAGTAATCGGATTACAAGTAATTTTTATTTAAGTATATTTTTGGGATTTTTGCACAAAAAAATAAAAAGAATGAAAATAAAATATTAAAAAATTACTTTTCGAATGTAATCAGATTACTTTTGAAAAGTAATCAGATTACCTTCGAAAAGTAATCAGATTACAAGTAATCAGATTACTTTTAAAAATGTAATCGTATTGCAAGTAATTTTTATTGAAGTATATTTGTGGGATTTTTGCACAAAAAAATAAAAAGAATGAAAAAAAAATATTAAAAAATTATAAGAAAATATATACTTTAAAAAATCAACCAGAGAAATATATTTATGGGAAGGGTAAAAAAAAAAAAAAAAAAAAAAAGTAATCAGATTACTTTCAAAAAAGTAATCAGATTACAAATAATCCGATTACTTTTGAAAAGTAATCAGATTACTTTCAAAAAGTAATCGGATTACAAGTAATTTTTATTTAAGTATATTTTTGGGATTTTTGCACAAAAAAATAAAAAGAATGAAAATAAAATATTAAAAAATTACTTTTCGAAAATTACTTCCTTCCATATTTTTTACTTTCTTATTTCCCTTTTTACTTTTTTTACTTCCTTACTTCCTTTTTTACTTCCTTTTTTGCTTCCTTTTTTACTTCCTCTTTACTTCCCTTTCTTTTTAATTCATTCATGAATGAATTCATGAATTTTTTTACTTCCCTTCCAGTTTTACTTTTTTACTTCCTTTTTAGTTCCTTTTTTACTTCTTTTTACTTCCCTTCCTTTTTTACTTCCTTTTTTACTTCCTTACTTCCTTTTTTTACTTCCTTACTTCCTTTTTTACTTCCTTTTTTGCTTCCTTTTTTACTTCCTTTTTACTTCCCTTTCTTTTTCATTCATTCATGAATGAATTCATGAATTTTTTTACTTCCCTTCCTGTTTTACTTTTTTACTTCCTTTTTAGTTCCTTTTTTAATTCTTTACTTCCCTTCCTTTTTTACTTCCTTTTTTACTTCCTTTTTTACTTACTTCCTTTATTACTTCCTTTTTTACTTCCTTTTTTACTTCCTTTTTTACGTCCTTACTTCCTTTTTTACTTCCTTTTTTGCTTCCTTTTTTACTTCCTTTTTACTTCCCTTTCTTTTTCATTCATTCATGAATGAATTCATGAATTTTTTTACTTCCCTTCCTGTTTTACTTTTTTACTTCCTTTTTAGTTCCTTTTTTACTTCTTTTTACTTCCCTTCCTTTTTTACTTCCTTTTTTACTTCCTTTTTTACTTACTTCCTTTATTACTTCCTTTTTTACTTCCTTTTTTACTTCCTTTTTTACTTCCTTTTTTTTACTTCCCTTCCTGTTTTACTTCCTTTTTTACTTCCTTTTTTACTTCCTTACTTCCTTTTTTTACTTCCCTTCCTGTTTTACTTCCTTTTTTACTTCCTTACTTCCTTTTTTTACTTCCCTTCCTGTTTTACTTTTTTACTTCCTTTTTAGTTCCTTTTTTACTTCTTTTTATTTCCCTTTCTTTTTCATTTTTTACTTATTTTTTACTTATTTTTTTACTTCCCTTCCTTTTTTACTTCCTTTTTTACTTCCTTCCTTCCTTATTTTTTACTTTCTTATTTCCCTTTTTACTTTTTTACTTCCTTACTTCCTTTTTTACTTACTTCCTTTTTTACTTACTTCCTTTTTTACTTCTTTTTACTTCCCTTCCTTTTTTACTACCTTACTTCAATCTTTACTTCCTTCCTTCCTTATTTTTTACTTTCTTATTTCCCTTTTTACTTTTTTTACTTCCTTACTTCCAGATTACTTTTGAAAAAGTAATCAGATTACCTTCGAAAAGTAATCAGATTACAAGTAATCAGATTACTTTTAAAAATGTAATCGTATTGCAAGTAATTTTTATTGAAGTATATTTGTGGGATTTTTGCACAAAAAAATAAAAAGAATGAAAAAAAAACTTACTTACTTACTTTAAAAAATCAACCAGAGAAATATATTTATGGGAAGGGTAAAAAAAAAAAAAAAAAAAAAAAAGTAATCAGATTACTTTCAAAAAGTAATCGGATTACAAGTAATTTTTATTTAAGTATATTTTTGGGATTTTTGCACAAAAAAATAAAAAGAATGAAAATAAAATATTAAAAAATTACTTTTCGAAAATTACTTCCTTCCTTCCATATTTTTTACTTTCTTATTTCTCTTTTTACTTTTTTTACTTCCTTACTTCCTTTTTTACTTGCTTTTTTGCTTCCTTTTTTACTTCCTCTTTACTTCCCTTTCTTTTTCATTCATTCATGAATGAATTCATGAATTTTTTTACCTAACCCTAACCCTAACCCTAACCCTAACCCTAACCCTTCCTGTTTTACTTCCTTTTTTACTTCCTTTTTTACTTCCTTACTTCCTTTTTTTTTTACTTCCCTTCCTGTTTTACTTCCTTTTTTACTTCCTTTTTTACTTCCTTACTTCCTTTTTTTACTTCCCTTCCTGTTTTACTTTTTTACTTCCTTTTTAGTTCCTTTTTTACTTCTTTTTACTTCCCTTCCTTTTTTACTTCCTTTTTTACTTCCTTACTTCCTTTTTTTACTTCCTTACTTCCTTTTTTACTTCCTTTTTTGCTTCCTTTTTTACTTCCTTTTTACTTCCCTTTCTTTTTCATTCATTCATGAATGAATTCCCTTCCTTTTTTACTTCCTTTTTTACTTCCTTACTTCCTTTTTTTACTTCCTTACTTCCTTTTTTACTTCCTTTTTTGCTTCCTTTTTTACTTCCTTTTTACTTCCCTTTCTTTTTCATTCATTCATGAATGAATTCATGAATTTTTTTACTTCCCTTCCTGTTTTACTTTTTTACTTCCTTTTTAGTTCCTTTTTTACTTCTTTTTACTTCCCTTCCTTTTTTACTTCCTTTTTTACTTCCTTTTTTACTTACTTCCTTTATTACTTCCTTTTTTACTTCCTTTTTTACTTCCTTTTTTACTTCCTTTTTTTTACTTCCCTTCCTGTTTTACTTCCTTTTTTACTTCCTTTTTTACTTCCTTACTTCCTTTTTTTACTTCCCTTCCTGTTTTACTTTTTTACTTCCTTTTTAGTTCCTTTTTTACTTCTTTTTACTTCCCTTCCTTTTTTACTTCCTTTTTTACTTCCTTCCTTCCTTATTTTTTACTTTCTTATTTCCCTTTTTACTTTTTTTACTTCCCTTCCTTTTTTACTTCCTTTTTTACTTCCTTACTTCCTTTTTTTACTTCCCTTCCTGTTTTACTTTTTTTACTTCCTTTTTAGTTCCTTTTTTACTTCTTTTTATTTCCCTTTCTTTTTCATTTTTTACTTATTTTTTACTTATTTTTTTACTTCCCTTCCTTTTTTACTTCCTTTTTTACTTACTTCCTTTTTTACTTCCTTCCTTCCTTATTTTTTACTTTCTTATTTCCCTTTTTACTTTTTTACTTCCTTACTTCCTTTTTTACTTACTTCCTTTTTTACTTACTTCCTTTTTTACTTCTTTTTACTTCCCTTCCTTTTTTACTACCTTACTTCAATCTTTACTTCCTTCCTTCCTTATTTTTTACTTTCTTATTTCCCGTTTTACTTTTTTTACTTCCTTACTTCCAGATTACTTTTGAAAAAGTAATCAGATTACCTTCGAAAAGTAATCAGATTACAAGTAATCAGATTACTTTTAAAAATGTAATCGTATTGCAAGTAATTTTTATTGAAGTATATTTGTGGGATTTTTGCACAAAAAATAAAAAGAATGAAAAAAAAATATTAAAAAATTATAAGAAAATATATACTTTAAAAAATCAGAGAAATATATTTATGGGAAGGGTAAAAAAAAAAAAAAAAGTAATCAGATTACTTTCAAAAAAGTAATCAGATTACTTTCAAAAAGTAATCGGATTACAAGTAATTTTTATTTAAGTATATTTTTGGGATTTTTGCACAAAAAAATAAAAAGAATGAAAATAAAATATTAAAAAATTACTTTTCGAAAATTACTTCCTTCCTTCCATATTTTTTACTTTCTTATTTCCCTTTTTACTTTTTTTACTTCCTTACTTCCTTTTTTACTTCCTTTTTTGCTTCCTTTTTTACTTCCTTTTTTACTTCCTTACTTCCTTTTTTTACTTCCCTTCCTGTTTTACTTCCTTTTTTACTTCCTTTTTTACTTCCTTACTTCCTTTTTTTACTTCCCTTCCTGTTTTACTTCCTTACTTCCTTTTTTTACTTCCCTTCCTGTTTTACTTCCTTTTTTACTTCCTTTTTTACTTACTTCCTTTATTACTTCCTTTTTTACTTCCTTTTTTACTTACTTCCTTTATTACTTCCTTTTTTACTTCCTTTTTTACTTCCTTTTTTACTTCCTTTTTTGCTTCCTTTTTTACTTCCTTTTTACTTCCCTTTCTTTTTCATTCATTCATGAATGAATTCATGAATTTTTTTACTTCCCTTCCTGTTTTACTTTTTTACTTCCTGTTTTACTTCCTTTTTTACTTCCTTTTTTACTTCCTTCCTTTATTACTTCCTTTTTTACTTCCTTTTTTACTTCCTTTTTTTTACTTCCCTTCCTGTTTTACTTCCTTTTTTACTTCCTTTTTTACTTCCTTTTTTACTTCCTTACTTCCTTTTTTACTTCCTTTTTACTTCCCTTTCTTTTTCATTCATTCATGAATGAATTCATGAATTTTTTTACTTCCCTTCCTGTTTTACTTTTTTACTTCCTGTTTTACTTCCTTTTTTACTTCCTTTTTTACTTCCTTTTTTACTTCCTTCCTTTATTACTTCCTTTTTACTTCCTTTTTTACTTCCTTTTTTACTTCCTTACTTCCTTTTTTACTTCCTTTTTTACTTCCTGTTTTACTTTTTTACTTCCTTTTTTACTTCCTTTTTTACTTCCTTTTTTACTTCCTTTTTTACTTCCTTACTTCCTTTTTTTTACTTCCTTACTTCCTTTTTTTTACTTCCCTTCCTGTTTTACTTCCTTTTTTACTTCCTTTTTTACTTCCTTTTTTACTTCCTTTTTTACTTACTTCCTTTATTACTTCCTTTTTTACTTCCTTACTTCCTTTTTTTTACTTCCCTTCCTGTTTTACTTCCTTTTTTACTTCCTTACTTCCTTTTTTACTTCCTTACTTCCTTTTTTGCTTCCTTTTTTACTTCCTTTTTACTTCCCTTTCATTCATGAATGAATTCATGAATTTTTTTACTTCCCTTCCTGTTTTACTTTTTTACTTCCTGTTTTACTTCCTTTTTTGCTTCCTTTTTTACTTCCTTTTTACTTCCCTTTCTTTTTCATTCATTCATGAATGAATTCATGAATTTTTTTACTTCCCTTCCTGTTTTACTTTTTTACTTCCTTTTTTACTTCCTTACTTCCTTTTTTTTACTTCCCTTCCTGTTTTACTTCCTTTTTTACTTCCTTTTTTACTTCCTGTTTTACTTTTTTACTTCCTTTTTTACTTCCTTTTTTACTTACTTCCTTTTTTACTTCCTTTTTTACTTCCTTACTTCCTTTTTTTTACTTCCTTACTTCCTTTTTTTTACTTCCCTTCCTGTTTTACTTCCTTTTTTACTTCCTTTTTACTTACTTCCTTTATTACTTCCTTTTTTACTTCCTTTTTTACTTCCTTTTTTACTTCCTTACTTCCTTTTTTTTACTTCCCTTCCTGTTTTACTTCCTTTTTTACTTCCTTACTTCCTTTTTTACTTCCTTTTTTACTTCCTTACTTCCTTTTTTGCTTCCTTTTTTACTTCCTTTTTACTTCCCTTTCTTTTTCATTCATTCATGAATGAATTCATGAATTTTTTTACTTCCCTTCCTGTTTTACTTTTTTACTTCCTGTTTTACTTCCTTTTTTACTTCCTTTTTTACTTCCTTTTTTACTTACTTCCTTTATTACTTCCTTTTTTACTTCCTTTTTTACTTCCTTTTTTACTTCCTTACTTCCTTTTTTTTTACTTCCCTTCCTGTTTTACTTCCTTTTTTTTACTTCCCTTCCTGTTTTACTTCCTTTTTTACTTCCTTTTTTACTTCCTTACTTCCTTTTTTACTTACTTCCTTTATTACTTCCTTTTTTACTTCCTTTTTTACTTCCTTTGAAAAGTAATCAGATTACAAGTAATCAGATTACTTTTGAAAAAGTAATCAGATTACCTTCGAAAAGTAATCAGATTACAAGTAATCAGATTACAAGTAATCAGATTACTTTTAAAAATGTAATCGTATTGCAAGTAATTTTTATTGAAGTATATTTGTGGGATTTTTGCACAAAAAAATAAAAAGAATGAAAAAAAAATATTAAAAAATTATAAGAAAAATTCATGAATTTTTTTACTTCCCTTCCTGTTTTACTTTTTTACTTCCTGTTTTACTTCCTTTTTTACTTCCTTTTTTACTTACTTCCTTTATTACTTCCTTTTTTACTTCCTTTTTTACTTCCTCTTTTACTTCCTTACTTCCTTTTTTACTTCCTTACTTCCTTTTTTACTTCCTTTTTTACTTCCTTACTTCCTTTTTTTACTTCCCTTCCTGTTTTACTTCCTTTTTTACTTCTTTTTACTTACTTCCTTTATTACTTCCTTTTTTACTTCCTTTTTTACTTCCTTTTTTACTTCCTTTGAAAAGTAATCAGATTACAAGTAATCAGATTACTTTTGAAAAAGTAATCAGATTACCTTCGAAAAGTAATCAGATTACAAGTAATCAGATTACAAGTAATCAGATTACTTTTAAAAATGTAATCGTATTGCAAGTAATTTTTATTGAAGTATATTTGTGGGATTTTTGCACAAAAAAATAAAAAGAATGAAAAAAAAATATTAAAAAATTATAAGAAAAATTCATGAATTTTTTTACTTCCCTTCCTGTTTTACTTTTTTACTTCCTGTTTTACTTCCTTTTTTACTTCCTTTTTTACTTCCTTTTTTACTTCCTTCCTTTATTACTTCCTTTTTTACTTCCTTTTTTACTTCCTTACTTCCTTTTTTTTACTTCCCTTCCTGTTTTACTTCCTTTTTTACTTCCTTACTTTCTTTTTTACTTCCTTTTTTACTTCCTTACTTCCTTTTTTGCTTCCTTTTTTACTTCCTTTTTACTTCCCTTTCTTTTTCATTCATTCATGAATGAATTCATGAATTTTTTTACTTCCCTTCCTGTTTTACTTTTTTACTTCCTGTTTTACTTCCTTTTTTACTTCCTTTTTTACTTCCTTTTTTACTTCCTTTTTTACTTACTTCCTTTTTTACTTCCTTTTTTACTTCCTTTTTTACTTCCTTACTTCCTTTTTTTACTTCCCTTCCTGTTTTACTTCCTTTTTTACTTCCTTTTTTACTTCCTTACTTCCTTTTTTTACTTCCCTTCCTGTTTTACTTCCTTTTTTACTTCCTTTTTTACTTACTTCCTTTATTACTTCCTTTTTTACTTCCTTTTTTACTTCCTTTGAAAAGTAATCAGATTACAAGTAATCAGATTACTTTTGAAAAAGTAATCAGATTACCTTCGAAAAGTAATCAGATTACAAGTAATCAGATTACAAGTAATCAGATTACTTTTAAAAATGTAATCGTATTGCAAGTAATTTTTATTGAAGTATATTTGTGGGATTTTTGCACAAAAAAATAAAAAGAATGAAAAAAAAATATTAAAAAATTATAAGAAAAATTCATGAATTTTTTTACTTCCCTTCCTGTTTTACTTTTTTACTTCCTGTTTTACTTCCTTTTTTACTTCCTTTTTTACTTCCTTTTTTACTTCCTTCCTTTATTACTTCCTTTTTTACTTCCTTTTTTACTTCCTTACTTCCTTTTTTTTACTTCCCTTCCTGTTTTACTTCCTTTTTTACTTCCTTTTTTACTTCCTGTTTTACTTTTTTACTTCCTTTTTTACTTCCTTTTTTACTTCCTTACTTCCTTTTTTTTACTTCCTTACTTCCTTTTTTTACTTCCCTTCCTGTTTTACTTCATTTTTTACTTCCTTTTTTACTTCCTTTTTTACTTCCTTTTAACTTACTTCCTTTATTACTTCCTTTTTTACTTCCTTTTTTACTTCCTTTTTTACTTCCTTACTTCCTTTTTTTTACTTCCCTTCCTGTTTTACTTCCTTTTTTACTTACTTCCTTTATTACTTCCTTTTTTACTTCCTGTTTTACTTCCTTTTTTACTTCCTTTTTTGCTTCCTTTTTTACTTACTTCCTTTATTACTTCCTTTTTTACTTCCTTTCTTACTTCCTTACTTCCTTTTTTTTACTTCCCTTCCTGTTTTACTTCATTTTTTACTTCCTTTTTTACTTCCTTTTTTACTTCCTTTTTTACTTACTTCCTTTATTACTTCCTTTTTTACTTCCTTTTTTACTTCCTTTTTTTTACTTCCCTTCCTGTTTTACTTCCTGTTTTACTTCCTTTTTTTTACTTCCCTTCCTGTTTTACTTCCTTTTTTACTTCCTTACTTCCTTTTTTACTTACTTCCTTTATTACTTCCTTTTTTACTTCCTTTTTTACTTCCTTTGAAAAGTAATCAGATTACAAGTAATCAGATTACTTTTGAAAAAGTAATCAGATTACCTTCGAAAAGTAATCAGATTACAAGTAATCAGATTACAAGTAATCAGATTACTTTTAAAAATGTAATCGTATTGCAAGTAATTTTTATTGAAGTATATTTGTGGGATTTTTGCACAAAAAAATAAAAAGAATGAAAAAAAAATATTAAAAAATTATAAGAAAAATTCATGAATTTTTTTACTTCCCTTCCTGTTTTACTTTTTTACTTCCTGTTTTACTTCCTTTTTTACTTCCTTTTTTACTTCCTTCCTTTATTACTTCCTTTTTTACTTCCTTTTTTACTTCCTTTTTTACTTCCTTACTTCCTTTTTTTTACTTCCCTTCCTGTTTTACTTCCTTTTTTACTTCCTTTTTTACTTCCTGTTTTACTTTTTTACTTCCTTTTTTACTTCCTTTTTTACTTCCTTACTTCCTTTTTTTTACTTCCTTACTTCCTTTTTTTTACTTCCCTTCCTGTTTTACTTCATTTTTTACTTCCTTTTTTACTTCCTTTTTTACTTACTTCCTTTATTACTTCCTTTTTTACTTCCTTTTTTACTTCCTTACTTCCTTTTTTTTACTTCCCTTCCTGTTTTACTTCCTTTTTTACTTCCTTACTTCCTTTTTTACTTCCTTTTTTACTTCCTTACTTCCTTTTTTGCTTCCTTTTTTACTTCCTTTTTACTTCCCTTTCTTTTTCATTCATTCATGAATGAATTCATGAATTTTTTTACTTCCCTTCCTGTTTTACTTTTTTACTTCCTGTTTTACTTCCTTTTTTACTTCCTTTTTTACTTCCTTTTTTACTTACTTCCTTTATTACTTCCTTTTTTACTTCCTTTTTTACTTCCTTTTTTACTTCCTTACTTCCTTTTTTTACTTCCCTTCCTGTATTACTTCCTTTTTTACTTCCTTTTTTACTTCCTTACTTCCTTTTTTACTTCCTTTTTTACTTCCTTACTTCCTTTTTTTACTTCCCTTCCTGTTTTACTTCCTTTTTTACTTCCTTTTTTACTTACTTCCTTTATTACTTCCTTTTTTACTTCCTTTTTTACTTCCTTTTTTACTTCCTTTGAAAAGTAATCAGATTACAAGTAATCAGATTACTTTTGAAAAAGTAATCAGATTACCTTCGAAAAGTAATCAGATTACAAGTAATCAGATTACAAGTAATCAGATTACTTTTAAAAATGTAATCGTATTGCAAGTAATTTTTATTGAAGTATATTTGTGGGATTTTTGCACAAAAAAATAAAAAGAATGAAAAAAAAATATTAAAAAATTATAAGAAAAATTCATGAATTTTTTTACTTCCCTTCCTGTTTTACTTTTTTACTTCCTGTTTTACTTCCTTTTTTACTTCCTTTTTTACTTCCTTTTTTACTTACTTCCTTTATTACTTCCTTTTTACTTCCTTTTTTACTTCCTTTTTTAGTTCCTTACTTCCTTTTTTTTACTTCCCTTCCTGTTTTACTTCCTTTTTTACTTCCTTTTTTACTTACTTCCTTTATTACTTCCTTTTTTTTACTTCCCTTCCTGTTTTACTTCCTGTTTTACTTCCTTTTTTTTACTTTCCTTCCTGTTTTACTTCCTTTTTTACTTCCTTTTTTACTTCCTTACTTCCTTTTTTACTTACTTCCTTTATTACTTCCTTTTTTACTTCCTTTTTTACTTCCTTTTTTACTTACTTCCTTTTTTACTTCCTTTTTTACTTCCTTTTTTACTTACTTTTTTACTTACTTCCTTTATTACTTACTTTTTTACTTCCTTTTTTACTTCCTTACTTCCTTTTTTTACTTCCCTTCCTGTTTTACTTCCTTTTTTACTTCCTTTTTTACTTCCTTACTTCCTTTTTTACTTCCTTTTTTACTTCCTTACTTCCTTTTTTTACTTCCCTTCCTGTTTTACTTCCTTTTTTACTTCCTTTTTTACTTACTTCCTTTATTACTTCCTTTTTTACTTCCTTTTTTACTTCCTTTTTTTTACTTCCCTTCCTGTTTTACTTCCTTTTTTACTTCCTTTCTTACTTCCTTACTTCCTTTTTTTTACTTCCCTTCCTGTTTTACTTCATTTTTTACTTCCTTTTTTACTTCCTTTTTTACTTCCTTTTTTACTTACTTCCTTTATTACTTCCTTTTTTACTTCCTTTTTACTTCCTTTTTTTTACTTCCCTTCCTGTTTTACTTCCTGTTTTACTTCCTTTTTTTTACTTCCCTTCCTGTTTTACTTCCTTTTTTACTTCCTTACTTCCTTTTTTACTTACTTCCTTTATTACTTCCTTTTTTACTTCCTTTTTTACTTCCTTTGAAAAGTAATCAGATTACAAGTAATCAGATTACTTTTGAAAAAGTAATCAGATTACCTTCGAAAAGTAATCAGATTACAAGTAATCAGATTACAAGTAATCAGATTACTTTTAAAAATGTAATCGTATTGCAAGTAATTTTTATTGAAGTATATTTGTGGGATTTTTGCACAAAAAAATAAAAAGAATGAAAAAAAAATATTAAAAAATTATAAGAAAAATTCATGAATTTTTTTACTTCCCTTCCTGTTTTACTTTTTTACTTCCTGTTTTACTTCTTTTTTACTTCCTTTTTTACTTCCTTCCTTTATTACTTCCTTTTTTACTTCCTTTTTTACTTCCTTTTTTACTTCCTTACTTCCTTTTTTTTACTTCCCTTCCTGTTTTACTTCCTTTTTTACTTCCTTTTTTACTTCCTGTTTTACTTTTTTACTTCCTTTTTTACTTCCTTTTTTACTTCCTTACTTCCTTTTTTTTACTTCCTTACTTCCTTTTTTTTACTTCCCTTCCTGTTTTACTTCATTTTTTACTTCCTTACTTCCTTTTTTTTACTTCCCTTCCTGTTTTACTTCATTTTTTACTTCCTTTTTTACTTCCTTTTTTACTTCCTTTTTTACTTACTTCCTTTATTACTTCCTTTTTTACTTCCTTTTTTACTTCCTTACTTCCTTTTTTTTACTTCCCTTCCTGTTTTACTTCCTTTTTTACTTCCTTACTTCCTTTTTTACTTCCTTTTTTACTTCCTTACTTCCTTTTTTGCTTCCTTTTTTACTTCCTTTTTACTTCCCTTTCTTTTTCATTCATTCATGAATGAATTCATGAATTTTTTTACTTCCCTTCCTGTTGTACTTTTTTACTTCCTGTTTTACTTCCTTTTTTACTTCCTTTTTTACTTCCTTTTTTACTTACTTCCTTTATTACTTCCTTTTTTACTTCCTTTTTTACTTCCTTTTTTACTTCCTTACTTCCTTTTTTTACTTCCCTTCCTGTATTACTTCCTTTTTTACTTCCTTTTTTACTTCCTTACTTCCTTTTTTACTTCCTTTTTTACTTCCTTACTTCCTTTTTTTACTTCCCTTCCTGTTTTACTTCCTTTTTTACTTCCTTTTTTACTTACTTCCTTTATTACTTCCTTTTTTACTTCCTTTTTTACTTCCTTTTTTACTTCCTTTGAAAAGTAATCAGATTACAAGTAATCAGATTACTTTTGAAAAAGTAATCAGATTACCTTCGAAAAGTAATCAGATTACAAGTAATCAGATTACAAGTAATCAGATTACTTTTAAAAATGTAATCGTATTGCAAGTAATTTTTATTGAAGTATATTTGTGGGATTTTTGCACAAAAAAATAAAAAGAATGAAAAAAAAATATTAAAAAATTATAAGAAAAATTCATGAATTTTTTTACTTCCCTTCCTGTTTTACTTTTTTACTTCCTGTTTTACTTCCTTTTTTACTTCCTTTTTTACTTCCTTTTTTACTTACTTCCTTTATTACTTCCTTTTTACTTCCTTTTTTACTTCCTTTTTTAGTTCCTTACTTCCTTTTTTTTACTTCCCTTCCTGTTTTACTTCCTTTTTTACTTCCTTTTTTACTTCCTTTTTTACTTACTTCCTTTATTACTTCCTTTTTTTTACTTCCCTTCCTGTTTTACTTCCTGTTTTACTTCCTTTTTTTTACTTCCCTTCCTGTTTTACTTCCTTTTTTACTTCCTTTTTTACTTCCTTACTTCCTTTTTTACTTACTTCCTTTATTACTTCCTTTTTTACTTCCTTTTTTACTTCCTTTTTTACTTACTTCCTTTTTTACTTCCTTTTTTACTTCCTTTTTTACTTACTTCCTTTATTACTTCCTTTTTTACTTCCTTTTTTACTTCCTTACTTCCTTTTTTTACTTCCCTTCCTGTTTTACTTCCCTTTTTACTTCCTTTTTTACTTCCTTACTTCCTTTTTTACTTCCTTTTTTACTTCCTTACTTCCTTTTTTTACTTCCCTTCCTGTTTTACTTCCTTTTTTACTTCCTTTTTTACTTACTTCCTTTATTACTTCCTTTTTTACTTCCTTTTTTACTTCCTTTGAAAAGTAATCAGATTACAAGTAATCAGATTACTTTTGAAAAAGTAATCAGATTACCTTCGAAAAGTAATCAGATTACAAGTAATCAGATTACAAGTAATCAGATTACTTTTAAAAATGTAATCGTATTGCAAGTAATTTTTATTGAAGTATATTTGTGGGATTTTTGCACAAAAAAATAAAAAGAATGAAAAAAAAATATTAAAAAATTATAAGAAAAATTCATGAATTTTTTTACTTCCCTTCCTGTTTTACTTTTTTACTTCCTGTTTTACTTCCTTTTTTACTTCCTTTTTTACTTACTTTTTACTTCCTTACTTCCTTTTTTTTACTTCCCTTCCTGTTTTACTTCCTTTTTTACTTCCTTTTTTACTTCCTTTATTACTTCCTTACTTCCTTTTTTACTTACTTCCTTTATTACTTCCTTTTTTACTTCCTTTTTTACTTCCTTTGAAAAGTAATCAGATTACAAGTAATCAGATTACTTTTGAAAAAGTAATCAGATTACCTTCGAAAAGTAATCAGATTACAAGTAATCAGATTACAAGTAATCAGATTACTTTTAAAAATGTAATCGTATTGCAAGTAATTTTTATTGAAGTATATTTGTGGGATTTTTGCACAAAAAAATAAAAAGAATGAAAAAAAAATATTAAAAAATTATAAGAAAAATTCATGAATTTTTTTACTTCCCTTCCTGTTTTACTTTTTTACTTCCTGTTTTACTTCCTTTTTCACTTCCTTTTTTACTTCCTTTTTTACTTACTTCCTTTATTACTTCCTTTTTTACTTCCTTTTTTACTTCCTTTTTTTTACTTCCCTTCCTGTTTTACTTCCTGTTTTACTTCCTTTTTTACTTCCTTTTTTTCAGATTACAAGTAATCAGATTACTTTTAAAAATGTAATCGTATTGCAAGTAATTTTTATTGAAGTATATTTGTGGGATTTTTGCACAAAAAAATAAAAAGAATGAAAAAAAAATATTAAAAAATTATAAGAAAAATTCATGAATTTTTTTACTTCCCTTCCTGTTTTACTTTTTTACTTCCTGTTTTACTTCCTTTTTCACTTCCTTTTTTACTTCCTTTTTTACTTACTTCCTTTATTACTTCCTTTTTTACTTCCTTACTTCCTTTTTTTTACTTCCCTTCCTGTTTTACTTCCTTTTTTACTTCCTTTTTTACTTCCTTTTTTACTTACTTCCTTTATTACTTCCTTTTTTACTTCCTTTTTTACTTCCTTTTTTTTACTTCCCTTCCTGTTTTACTTCCTGTTTTACTTCCTTTTTTACTTCCTTACTTCCTTTTTTTTACTTCCCTTCCTGTTTTACTTCCTTTTTTACTTCCTTACTTCCTTTTTTACTTCCTTTTTTGCTTCCTTTTTTACTTCCTTTTTACTTACTTCCTTTATTACTTCCTTTTTTACTTCCTTTTTTACTTCCTTTTTTACTTCCTTACTTCCTTTTTTTTACTTCCCTTCCTTTTTTACTTCCTTTTTTACTTACTTCCTTTATTACTTCCTTTTTTACTTCCTGTTTTACTTCCTTTTTTACTTCCTTTTTTACTTCATTTTTTACTTACTTCCTTTATTACTTCCTTTTTTACTTCCTTTCTTACTTCCTTACTTCCTTTTTTTTACTTCCCTTCCTGTTTTACTTCCTTTTTTACTTCCTTTTTTACTTACTTCCTTTATTACTTCCTTACTTCCTTTTTTACTTACTTCCTTTATTACTTCCTTTTTTACTTCCTTTGAAAAGTAATCAGATTACAAGTAATCAGATTACTTTTGAAAAAGTAATCAGATTACCTTCGAAAAGTAATCAGATTACAAGTAATCAGATTACAAGTAATCAGATTACTTTTAAAAATGTAATCGTATTGCAAGTAATTTTTATTGAAGTATATTTGTGGGATTTTTGCACAAAAAAATAAAAAGAATGAAAAAAAAATATTAAAAAATTATAAGAAAAATTCATGAATTTTTTTACTTCCCTTCCTGTTTTACTTTTTTACTTCCTGTTTTACTTCCTTTTTCACTTCCTTTTTTACTTCCTTTTTTACTTACTTCCTTTATTACTTCCTTTATTACTTCCTTTTTTACTTCCTTACTTCCTTTTTTTTACTTCCCTTCCTGTTTTACTTCCTGTTTTACTTCCTTTTTTACTTCCTTTTTTTCAGATTACAAGTAATCAGATTACTTTTAAAAATGTAATCGTATTGCAAGTAATTTTTATTGAAGTATATTTGTGGGATTTTTGCACAAAAAAATAAAAAGAATGAAAAAAAATATTAAAAAATTATAAGAAAAATTCATGAATTTTTTTACTTCCCTTCCTGTTTTACTTTTTTACTTCCTGTTTTACTTCCTTTTTTACTTCCTTTTTTACTTCCTTTTTTACTTCCTTACTTCCTTTTTTTTACTTCCCTTCCTGTTTTACTTCCTTTTTTACTTCCTTACTTCCTTTTTTACTTCCTTTTTTGCTTCCTTTTTTACTTCCTTTTTACTTACTTCCTTTATTACTTCCTTTTTTACTTCCTTTTTTACTTCCTTACTTCCTTTTTTTTACTTCCCTTCCTTTTTTACTTCCTTTTTTACTTACTTCCTTTATTACTTCCTTTTTTACTTCCTGTTTTACTTCCTTTTTTACTTCCTTTTTTACTTACTTCCTTTATTACTTCCTTTTTTACTTCCTTTCTTACTTCCTTACTTCCTTTTTTAAAATTCCCTTCCTGTTTTACTTCCTTTTTTACTTCCTTTTTTACTTCCTTACTTCCTTTTTTACTTCCTTACTTCCTTTTTTTACTTCCCTTCCTGTTTTACTACCTTTTTTACTTCCTTTTTTACTTACTTCCTTTATTACTTCCTTTTTTACTTCCTTTTTTACTTCCTTTGAAAAGTAATCAGATTACAAGTAATCAGATTACTTTTGAAAAAGTAATCAGATTACCTTCGAAAAGTAATCAGATTACAAGTAATCAGATTACTTTTAAAAATGTAATCGTATTGCAAGTAATTTTTATTGAAGTATATTTGTGGGATTTTTGCACAAAAAAATAAAAAGAATGAAAAAAAAATATTAAAAAATTATAAGAAAATATATACTTTAAAAAATCAACCAGAGAAATATATTTATGGGAAGGGTAAAAAAAAAAAAAAAAAGTAATCAGATTACTTTCAAAAAGTAATCGGATTACAAGTAATTTTTATTTAAGTATATTTTTGGGATTGAAAATTGAAAAAGAATGAAAATAAAATATTAAAAAATTACTTTTCGAAAATTACTTCCTTCCTTCCATATTTTTTACTTTCTTATTTCCCTTTTTACTTTTTTTACTTCCTTACTTCCTTTTTTACTTCCTTTTTTGCTTCATTTTTTACTTCCTTACTTCCTTTTTTTTACTTTCTGTTTTACTTTTTTACTTCCTTTTTTACTTCCTTTTTTACTTACTTCCTTTATTACTTCCTTTTTTACTTCCTTTTTTACTTCCTTACTTCCTTTTTTTTACTTCCCTTCCTGTTTTACTTCCTTTTTTACTTCCTTTTTTACTTCCTTTTTTACTTCCTGTTTTACTTCCTTTTTTACTTCCTTTTTTACTTACTTCCTTTTTTACTTCCTTTTTTACTTCCTGTTTTACTTCCTGTTTTACTTCCTTTTTTACTTCCTTTTTTACTTACTTCCTTTATTACTTCCTTTTTTACTTCCTTTTTTACTTCCTTTTTTACTTCCTTACTTCCTTTTTTTACTTCCCTTCCTGTTTTACTTCCTTTTTTACTTCCTTTTTTACTTCCTTACTTCCTTTTTTACTTCCTTTTTTGCTTCCTTTTTTACTTCCTTTTTACTTCCCTTTCTTTTTCATTCATTCATGAATGAATTCATGAATTTTTTTACTTCCCTTCCTGTTTTACTTTTTTACTTCCTTTTTTACTTCCTTTTTTACTTCCTTTTTTACTTACTTCCTTTTTTACTTCCTTTTTTACTTCCTTTTTTACTTACTTCCTTTTTTACTTACTTCCTTTTTTACTTCCTTTTTACTTCCCTTTCTTTTTCATTCATTCATGAATGAATTCATGAATTTTTTTACTTCCCTTCCTGTTTTACTTTTTTACTTCCTTTTTTACTTCCTTTTTTATTCCTTTTTTACTTACTTCCTTTATTACTTCCTTTTTTACTTCCTTTTTTACTTACTTCCTTTATTACTTCCTTTTTTACTTCCTTTTTTACTTCCTTACTTCCTTTTTTTTACTTCCCTTCCTGTTTTACTTCCTTTTTTACTTCCTTACTTCCTTTTTTACTTCCTTTTTTACTTCCTTACTTCCTTGTTTGCTTCCTTTTTTACTTCCTTTTTACTTCCCTTTCTTTTTCATTCATTCATGAATGAATTCATGAATTTTTTTACTTCCCTTCCTGTTTTACTTTTTTACTTCCTGTTTTACTTCCTTTTTTACTTCCTTTTTTACTTACTTCCTTTATTAATTCCTTTTTTACTTCCTTTTTTACTTCCTTTTTTACTTCCTTACTTCCTTTTTTTTACTTCCCTTCCTGTTTTACTTCCTTTTTTACTTCCTTACTTCCTTTTTTTTACTTCCCTTCCTGTTTTACTTCCTTTTTTACTTCCTTACTTCCTTTTTTACTTCCTTTTTTACTTCCTTACTTCCTTTTTTTACTTCCTTACTTCCTTTTTTTTACTTCCCTTCCTGTTTTACTTCCTTTTTTACTTCCTTTTTTACTTCCTTACTTCCTTTTTTACTTCCTTTTTTACTTCCTTACTTCCTTTTTTTACTTCCCTTCCTGTTTTACTTCCTTTTTTACTTCCTTTTTTACTTACTTCCTTTATTACTTCCTTTTTTACTTCCTTTTTTACTTCCTTTGAAAAGTAATCAGATTACCTTCGAAAAGTAATCAGATTACAAGTAATCAGATTACTTTTAAAAATGTAATCGTATTGCAAGTAATTTTTATTGAAGTATATTTGTGGGATTTTTGCACAAAAAAATAAAAAGAATGAAAAAAAAATATTAAAAAATTATAAGAAAATATATACTTTAAAAAATCAACCAGAGAAATATATTTATGGGAAGGGTAAAAAAAAAAAAAGTAATCAGATTACTTTCAAAAAAGTAATCAGATTACAAATAATCCGATTACTTTTCAAAAGTAATCAGATTACTTTCAAAAAGTAATCGGATTACAAGTAATTTTTATTTAAGTATATTTTTGGGATTTTTGCACAAAAAAATAAAAAGAATGAAAATAAAACATTAAAAAATTACTTTTCGAAAATTACTTCCTTCCTTCCATATTTTTTACTTTCTTATTTCCCTTTTTACTTTTTTTACTTCCTTACTTCCTTTTTTACTTCCTTTTTTGCTTCCTTTTTTACTTCCTTTTTTACTTCCTTAATTCCTTTTTTACTTCCTTACTTCCTTTTTTTACTTCCCTTCCTGTTTTACTTCCTTTTTTACTTCCTTTTTTACTTCCTTTTTTGCTTCCTTTTTTACTTCCTTTTTACTTCCCTTTCTTTTTCATTCATTCATGAATGAATTCATGAATTTTTTTACTTCCATTCCTGTTTTACTTTTTTACTTCCTGTTTTACTTCCTTTTTTACTTCCTTTTTTACTTCCTTTTTTACTTACTTCCTTTATTACTTCCTTTTTTACTTCCTTTTTTACTTCCTTACTTCCTTTTTTTTACTTCCCTTCCTGTTTTACTTCCTTTTTTACTTCCTTTTTTACTTCCTTACTTCCTTTTTTACTTCCTTTTTTGCTTCCTTTTTTACTTCCTTTTTACTTCCCTTTCTTTTTCATTCATTCATGAATGAATTCATGAATTTTTTTACTTCCCTTCCTGTTTTACTTTTTTACTTCCTTTTTTACTTCCTTTTTTACTTCCTTACTTCCTTTTTTTACTTCCCTTCCTGTTTTACTTCCTTTTTTACTTCCTTTTTTACTTCCTTTTTTGCTTCCTTTTTTGCTTCCTTTTTTACTTCCTTTTTACTTCCCTTTCTTTTTCATTCATTCATGAATTTTTTTACTTCCATTCCTGTTTTACTTTTTTACTTCCTGTTTTACTTCCTTTTTTACTTCCTTACTTCCTTTTTTACTTCCTTTTTTGCTTCCTTTTTTACTTCCTTTTTTACTTCCTTACTTCCTTTTTTACTTCCTTACTTCCTTTTTTTACTTCCCTTCCTGTTTTACTTCCTTTTTTACTTCCTTTTTTACTTCCTTTTTTGCTTCCTTTTTTACTTCCTTTATACTTCCCTTTCTTTTTCATTCATTCATGAATGAATTCATGAATTTTTTTACTTCCATTCCTGTTTTACTTTTTTACTTCCTGTTTTACTTCCTTTTTTACTTACTTCCTTTATTACTTCCTTTTTTACTTCCTTTTTTACTTCCTTACTTCCTTTTTTCACTTCCCTTCCTGTTTTACTTCCTTTTTTACTTCCTTTTTTACTTCCTTTTTTACTTCCTTACTTCCTTTTTTACTTCCTTTTTTGCTTCCTTTTTTACTTCCTTTTTACTTCCCTTTATTTTTCATTCATTCATGAATGAATTCATGAATTTTTTTACTTCCCTTCCTGTTTTACTTTTTTACTTCCTGTTTTACTTCCTTTTTTACTTCCTTTTTTACTTACTTCCTTTATTACTTCCTTACTTCCTTTTTTTTACTTCCCTTCCTGTTTTACTTCCTTACTTCCTTTTTTACTTCCTTTTTTACTTCCTTACTTCCTTTTTTTACTTCCCTTCCTGTTTTACTTCCTTTTTTACTTACTTCCTTTATTACTTCCTTTTTTACTTCCTTTTTTACTTCCTTTTTTACTTCCTTTGAAAAATAATCAGATTACAAGTAATCAGATTACTTTTAAAAATGTAATCGTATTGCAAGTAATTTTTATTGAAGTATATTTGTGGGATTTTTGCACAAAAAAATAAAAAGAATGAAAAAAAAATATTAAAAAATTATAAGAAAATATATACTTTAAAAAATCAACCAGAGAAATATATTTATGGGAAGGGTAAAAAAAAAAAAAAAAAAAAAAAGTAATCAGATTACTTTCAAAAAAGTAATCAGATTACAAATAATCCGATTACTTTTGAAAAGTAATCAGATTACTTTCAAAAAGTAATCGGATTACAAGTAATTTTTATTTAAGTATATTTTTGGGATTTTTGCACAAAAAAATAAAAAGAATGAAAATAAAACATTAAAAAATTACTTTTCGAAAATTACTTCCTTCCTTCCATATTTTTTACTTTCTTATTTCCCTTTTTACTTTTTTTACTTCCTTACTTCCTTTTTTACTTCCTTTTTTGCTTCCTTTTTTACTTCCTTTTTTACTTCCTTACTTCCCTTTTTACTTCCTTTTTTACTTCCTTACTTCCTTTTTTTACTTCCCTTCCTGTTTTACTTCCTTTTTTACTTCCTTTTTTACTTCCTTTTTTGCTTCCTTTTTTACTTCCTTTTTACTTCCCTTTCTTTTTCATTCATTCATGAATGAATTCATGAATTTTTTTACTTCCCTTCCTGTTTTACTTTTTTACTTCCTGTTTTACTTCCTTTTTTACTTCCTTTTTTACTTCCTTTTTACTTCCTTTTTTACTTCCTTTTTTACTTCCTTTTTTACTTACTTCCTTTTTTACTTCCTTTTTTACTTCCTTACTTCCTTTTTTTTACTTCCCTTCCTGTTTTACTTCCTTTTTTACTTCCTTTTTTACTTCCTTACTTCCTTTTTTACTTCCTTTTTACTTCCCTTTCTTTTTCATTCATTCATGAATGAATTCATGAATTTTTTTACTTCCCTTCCTGTTTTACTTTTTTACTTCCTTTTTTACTTCCTTTTTTACTTACTTCCTTTATTACTTCCTTTTTTACTTCCTTTTTTACTTCCTTTTTTACTTCCTTACTTCCTTTTTTTACTTCCCTTCCTGTTTTACTTCCTTTTTTACTTCCTTACTTCCTTTTTTACTTCCTTACTTCCTTTTTTTACTTCCCTTCCTTTTTTACTTCCTTTTTTACTTACTTCCTTTATTACTTCCTTTTTTACTTCCTTTTTTACTTCCTTTTTTACTTCCTTTGAAAAGTAATCAGATTACAAGTAATCAGATTACTTTTAAAAATGTAATCGTATTGCAAGTAATTTTTATTGAAGTATATTTGTGGGATTTTTGCACAAAAAAATAAAAAGAATGAAAAAAAAATATTAAAAAATTATAAGAAAATATATACTTTAAAAAATCAACCAGAGAAATATATTTATGGGAAGGGTAAAAAAAAAAAAAAAAAAAAAAAAAGTAATCAGATTACTTTCAAAAAAGTAATCAGATTACAAATAATCCGATTACTTTTGAAAAGTAATCAGATTACTTTCAAAAAGTAATCGGATTACGAGTAATTTTTATTTAAGTATATTTTTGGGATTTTTGCACAAAAAAATAAAAAGAATGAAAATAAAATATTAAAAAATTACTTTTCGAAAGTAATCTGATTACTTTTGAAAAGTAATCAGATTACCTTCGAAAAGTAATCAGATTACTTTCAAAAAGTAATCGGATTACAAGTAATTTTTATTTAAGTATATTTTTGGGATTTTTGCACAAAAAAATAAAATGAAAATAAAATATTAAAAAATTACTTTTCGAAAGTAATCAGATTACCTTCGAAAAGTAATCAGATTACTTTTAAAAAGTAATCAGATTACTCGAGAGAGGGGCGGAGCTGTCAACTGATCACCACCTGGTGGTGAGTTGGCTATGATGGTGGGGGAGGATGCCGGTCAGACCAAACGCATTGTGAGGGTCTGCTGGGAACGTCTGGCAGAGTCTCCTGTCAGAGAGAGTTTCAACTCCCACCTCCGGGAGAGCTTCGACCACGTGCCGGGGGAGGCGGGGGACATCGAGTCCGAGTGGGCCAGGTTCCGTGCCTCCATTGTTAAAGCGGGTGACCGAAGCTGTGGCCGCAAGGTGGTCGGTGCCTGTCGGGGCAGCAATCCCCGAACCCGCTGGTGGACACCGGCGGTGAGGGATGCCGTCAAGCTGAAGAAGGAGTCCTATAGGGCCTTTTTGGCCTGTAGGACTTCGGAGGCAGCAGACAGGTACCGGCAGACCAAGCGGAACGCAGCCAGGGCGGTCGCTGAGGCAAAAACCCGGACATGGGAGGAGTTCGGTGAGGCCATGGAAAAAGACTTCCGGACGGCTTCGAAAGGGGATTCTGGACCACCGTCCAGCGTCTCAGGAGGGGGAAGCAGTGCGCCGTCAACACTGGGTCCGGTGGGGGCGGTGCGCTGCTGACCTCGACTCGGGACGTTGTGGATAGGTGGAAGGAATACTTCGAAGACCTCCTCAATCCCACCGACACGCCTTCCGGTAAGGAAGCAGGGCCGGGGGACTCGGGTGTGGACTCTCCTATCTCTGGGGTGGAGGTCGCCGAGGTGGTTAAAAAGCTCCTCGGTGGGAGGGCCCCGGGGGTGGATGAGATCCGCCCCGAGTTCCTCAAGGCCCTGGATGTTGTGGGGCTGTCATGGTTGACACGACTCTGCAGTATCGCATGGACATCGGGGCCAGTGCTTCTGGATTGGCGGTGGTCCCTCTTTTTAAGAAGGGGGACCGGAGGGTGTGTTCCAACTACAGGGGAATCACACTCCTCAGCCTCCCTGGTAAGGTCTATTCGGGGGTGCTGGAGAGGAGGGTCCGTCGGATAGTCGAACCTCGGATTCAGGAGGAGCAGTGTGGTTTTCGTCCAGGCCGTGGAACAGTGGATCAGCTCTATACCCTCTGCAGGATCCTTGAGGGTGCATGGGAGTTTGCCCAACCGGTTCACATGTGTTTTGTGGACATGGAGAAGGCATTCGACCGTGTCCCTCGGGGGATCCTGTGGGGGGTTCTCCGGGAGTATGGGGTATCGGACCCCCTGCGGACCGGTGTCAGAGCTTGGTCCACATTGCTGGCAATAAGTTGGACTTGTTTCCAGTGAGGGTTGGACTCCGCCAGGGCCGCCCTTTGTCACCGATCCTGTTCATAATTTTTATGGACCTCAGGATTGGGTCACTGCTTTTTGCGGATGATGTGGTCCTGTTGGCTTCATCAGACCGTGACCTCCAACTCTCACTGGATCGGTTCGCAGCAGAGTGTGAAGCGGCCGGGATGAGAATCAGCGCCTCCAAATCCGAGGCCATGGTCCTCAACCGGAAAAGGGTGGAGTGCACTCTTCGGGTCGGGGATGAGATTCTGCCTCAAGTGGAGGAGTTCAAGTTCCTCACGGTCTTGTTCACGAGTGAGGGAAGGATGGAACGTGAGATCGACAGGCGGATCGGTGCGGCGTCTGCAGTAATGCGGACTCTGCACAGATCCGTCGTGGTGAAGACAGAGCGGAGCCGAAAGGCGAAGCTCTCGATTTACCAGTCGATCTTCGTTCCTACCCTCACCTAGGCTCATGAGCTTTGGGTCGTGACCGAAAGAACAAGATCGCGGGTACAAGCGGCCGAAATGAGCTTCCTCCGTAGGGTGGCTGGGCTCTCCCTTAGAGATAGGGTGAGAAGCTCAGTCATCCGGAGGGAGCTCGCAGTAAACCCGCTGCTCCTCCACGTCGAGAGGAGCCAGATGAGGTGGCTCGGGCATCTAATCAGCTTTGTATTATTAGAAACTCGTGTCTGTAAAAAAAAAAAGCGCATCTGACAGTCTCGTATATTGTAGATTGCAGAGAATAATGTATTAGTTGAAAGTGAAATGTGAAACTTGATGTCTGAAAATGACTTAAAAAAAAAACTAAAGGACTTGGAGAAAAAATAAAACACTTAACTTCTGTTTCCTGTCACACAAACACACACTCCCGGACGCCTCCCTGGTGAGGTCGCGTCCCACCGGTAGGAGACCCCGGGGAAGACCCAGGACACGCTGGAGAAACTATGTCTCTCGGCTGGCCTGGGAACGCCTCGGGATCCCCCGGGATGAGCTGGATGAAGTGGCTGGGGAGAGGGAAGTCTGGGCTTCCCTGCTTAGGCTGCTGCCCCCGCGACCCGACCCCAGATAAGCGGAAAAGGATGGATGGATTACTTTCGAAAAAGTAATCAGATTACTTTCGAAAAACAATCTGATTACAATCTGATCTGACTAACATTATCAGTTAATGCCTTTAAATGTTAAAAACCCCCCCAAAAAACAAAAAAACACCAAAAAAATAAGTTCAACATGTCAGTTTTCTATAACATCTTTATTTAAAAGGATTTACAACACAAACTGGCACCACTTAATTTAAATGGCATTACCCCTCAGTTCTTCTGCACAACTTTTTTTGTACATACATACACACAAACCCTGTCTCTCTTCTAAAAAACAAAAACAAAAAAAAAGAAGAAATCCACGCATATCAGCAAGGTATTTTAAAAAATGAAAAGAAAAGACAAAAGAAAAAGGAAAAAAAAAAGAGGGGGAAATATTCTGGCAGTTCAGTATGCTTCATCATCATCATCATATAAAAGGGCACTTCATTAAACCTCAAAGACTGACAGCCCAAAAAATTCAAATATGCATATGAGAGAGAAGGGCTGAAAAGAAACGAGCCCCTCAAAACTTTGATGAGCATGATTCCTTCCCAATATGAAACTCAACAACAGGAAATGGGATCATTAAACAACAGTGGAAAACCAAAATGTGCAGGAAACACTAACTCATAGTTGTCTGTGGCAATAAAATGTAGCATGTAATCAATGATTGGTTAGCTTATTAGAGGGCACCTGGGCTATTAGCTTATTAGCATGTTGGGTAGACGAGATAACACACTTCACATGTTGTGCTTTGACCATGAATAAACATCCAGTTTCCATTTAATTGATTATTTATCTGACTCTCGTTAAGTTTAAAGCCACAAACAATTCATTTTTAGTTCTGAACTGATTTTATTGTTTCTCATTTAATTTGAAATCTGAAACAAAACCCCCAAATTCTCTCGTTTTAGCTCTTCAAACGTGTGATCTTGACTTGTATATGACTCAAAATATTGGTTCAGATAAAATGTAACATTTGAACATTAAGCTTAAAAGGTGCAGTGTGTATAATTTAGCAGCATCTAGTGGAGCAGAAATTAAATATAATATTCATAAGTATGTTTAATTGGTGTAGAATTACCTTTTTTTAAAAAAAAATGAGCCCTTTATATCTAGAGTGGGTCCTTATTCACGGAGGCCGCCATATTTCTACAGTAGCCTAGAATGGACAAACAAACAAACAAATATTAGCTCTAGAGAGACTTTTTTGGAGCCACTAGTAGATTCTTTTGGATGCCACTAAATCCTGCATACTACACCTTTAAGGGAACGGAGATGGTTATTTTTCACTTGTTTATACTTTTTTCTTCTTATAATCCAAAAAATAATTATTGCAGAAATTAATCACAAGTTGCAAAGTTGCCCTAGCAGTATCAAAGTATCTTTAAATTATTGGTACAGTATGTGATTGGTCATACTGTTGGATACAAATTGAGCTGCGGACCAATAACTGCACCCGATTGAGAAAAAAAAAAAAAAAAAAAAAATCTTATCAAATGGAGTAAAAAAGACAATGTGCTTTAAAGTCACATTAGAAACATCTTTAGTGGTTTCAACATGTTCTTACTTTGGCTTTTGACATTTTTTTAAGGTGTGAAGGAAACATATGGGTTATTATAGTTAAAAACACTTTTTTTTTTTCATAATGGACCAAAATGGAAGGATAATTGTGCTCATGGTTCTCCTAAAAGCCAACGTGACCTTTGACCTTTGACATTACAACACAAAAGCATTTCAGACCTTTTCACTGATTAAGCTGCAGGAAGTGGATCTAGTAACCCCCGGCAACAGTGGCTCAAAGACAATGGGATAAAATTGATAAAATTACCTTTTTTTTTTCTATTGCAGGATTAAACTGAAGCCTCATGAGATCAAATGGATGAGAGATTTTTATTTTTTTATTTTTTTTACTCTTCATCTATGCTGTGTTTCATGGCTGGTGAACAGCTGCAGGGCAATAGGGGGTGAAAATGTTTGATTTGCCCTCACTGAACTGAACACATCTCCAGATCCACATCTCTCTTTTTTTTTTTTTTTTTTGCTATAAACTTTAACAAACATTAAGCTGGTGTAACTTCTTTTCTGCACTCCTCTGGCAACTTTCCCTCCTCTGTATGACACACACATTAATACATTTCCCACAAAAAAAGTTTGGCATCAGTTCCCTTTCAGTTCAAGCAAAATCCAAAAATGTCAATTCAAACTAAGTTTTCCCAATGACTGAGAAAAAATACTGTTTTTCACCTTCTAAAAAAAAACAACAATTTTCCTCCTCCTCTTCCTCAAATTACTGAATTACTGACAGTAAAACAGACCAGCATAGTCCGAAAAGGTGCGTTAATGAAAGTTAGGTGGAGGTCGTAGAAATGATGAAGGAAAGAAAAGAAAAGAAAGAAAGATGTGTGGATGGTGGAGATAGGCGGGGAAAGTGACAGCTGCCTCTGTTGGCTGATGGGAAAAAAAAATAGTTAGTTTAGTTTATTTGGATCCCTCCCCATTAGCTGTTACCTAGGCAACAGCTACTCTTCCTAGGGTCCAGTTAATGCTGTAATAGAAGTTCTTATTAACTACAAATAAGTTGAACCACCCCCCGACCGAACCCCCCCTCCTCCCAAAAAAAAAAAAGCTTTTGCATTAAAATACAAAATGTAACTATAATAAAACTCAAACTAAATAAAACTCATCAAAAAGTATCATCATCAGCAACCTACAAGTAATTACACCATTAAAGCTTTAAATTAACTTGATGTAGAAAATAATTCACCTTTTTTTTTTTTTTTTTTTTTAATAATTCAAGATGATGTTGAATAATCATTTTTTTTATGTTCGAGGAATATTGTGCAGACTGTTTTATGAGTTCAACCACCAGAGGGCCACGCAGTCACTTTCCCTTCCTGTAGAGGAGATGAGGAGAAATAAAAATAAAAAGGTTGTGTGCTCTTTTTGTTTTTCTTTTTTTAGGCGGTGCCTGCTGCTCCTGCGGGAACGGCCGTTGGGATCGTTGCAGCGTTCAAGCCTTTCCCTCGATGTCTCTGACCTCCTCTCCTGCGTCCTCCGCCTCCAGATTTGAGCTGCGGACAGAAAAAAAAAAGGAAACGCGTGTCAGTCAGTCAGTTGATGTATTTTTAAAAGAAGATGAGAAGATGAGAAGGCAGCAGATTAAACTGGATGGTCCACAAAGATGAGTTTCTGAGGAAAAGAAAGGAAAATTAAAAAAAGGAGAATTAAGTTGAAGGTTTCTTACAGGAAATCTATTAGTGGAGGCAGTTATCCCCCCTCCCTTCCTTCTTTCCTCTCTTCCTCTTTTCCTTTCCCTCCCTCTGTCCTTCCTTCCTTCTTTCCTTTCCTCCCTCCTTTCCTTCCTTCCTTCCTCCTTCTCTGTCTTTACTTCCGTCTTTCCTTCCTTCCCTTCCTTCTTCCCTTTGTCCTTCTTTTCTCCCTGCCTCCCTTCCTTCCTTCTTTCCTCCCCCTCCCTTCCTGTCCTTCCTCCCTTCCTTCTTTCCTGTCCTTCTTTCCTTCCTTCCTCTTTTCCTTTATCCCTCCCTTTCCTTCCTTCCTTCTTTCCTCCGTCCTTCCTTCCTTCCTTTCTCCCTTCTTTCTTTCCTCCCCCTTCCTTCCCTCACTCGAGGACAACAGGAGGGTTAAAATTGTTACAAATACAAAAACTTCATATTATGCTACATGTAATTAATGAGCGTAATCGGAGAAAAAAACAACACAGTGCAGGTTATTAATTTTTGTTTTTTAAACTGTTTCTAAATGGAAAAACCACCGGGGTTCGGTTCAGGAACTTCATCAGCAATTAGGTGCTTAATTGCTTAAAGAGTGAACAGTTTCCAGGTGTGAATGTGATAAATTGTGCATATAAAGTAGTAGTAGACTGTACTGGGGGGGGGGGGGGGGAGTATGCATGCTCAGAAAACAAAAGTTAAGAAAAAGTTTAAAAAAAAACAACAAAACATCCAAGTTTTAGAAGTCAAGGACATCATCAAGACTCCCAGCATATGGAGAAACTTCTTTACCTTGTTTTCTTTGTTGCCATCTTTACATAGAGCCTCCTCCTCTGCCACTGTCTGACGCAGCATGCCAAGACAGGGAGGGAAGGAGGGGAAGCGAGGAGAGATGGTGAAAAGGGGAAAAGTGAATAAGGGGGAAGACGGGAAGACAGGCAGACAGACAGGCAGACAGAGAGAGAGCGAGAGAGAGGGGAGAGAGAGGGGAGAGAGCGAGAGAGAGAGACATAGAGAGAGCGAGAGAGAGACAGAGAGACAGAGAGAGAGAGACATAGAGAGAGACATAGAGAGAGAGAGAGAGGGGAGAGAGCGAGAGAGAGACATAGAGACATAGAGAGAGAGAGAGACATAGAGAGAGAGAGAGAGAGAGAGAGAGAGAGAGAGAGAGAGAGAGAGAGAGAGAGACAGAGAGACAGAGACAGAGACAGAGAGAGGCAGAGAGAGAGAGAGAGAGAGAGAGAGAGAGAGAGGGAGAGAGAGAGAGAGACATAGAGAGAGAGAGAGAGAGAGAGACATAGAGAGAGAGAGAGAGAGACAGAGAGAGAGATAGAGAGAGAGACAGAGACAGAGAGAGAGAGAGAGAGAGACAGAGAGAGAGAGAGAGAGAGAGAGAGACAGACAAGACAGACAGACAGCCAGTGGAGTTTAAAAGTTGAGAGGAAGTGCAAGTTGGGGGAAAAAAAACAGAGAGGAGGAGGAGGAGGGGTGGTGAGGAGGATTGGATGTTAAATGAGGAGCGGGAGGAGGCGAGTAGTGGGAAGAAGAAGAAGAAAATTCACATGATTTAGGAAAGAGACAGTGATTGAAACAGTGGAAGAGTCAAAGCAAGAAGAAAAGGAGGCATTTTAAATTGCTACTAAAGACAAAACTAAATACTTTTCATTCATTGTTCTGAACTCTAAGATAATTATAAATTAGTAATACTCTTCTGAAATGAGTGTAATGGGTATTTATTTATTTATAACTTAACTTATATATAGCTTAACATTTTGTTTTGTGTGTATTTAAAGCAAAAAGAGGAGAAGAAGAAGAGTCAAAAGCAAGAAGAAAAGGAAGCATTTTAAATTTTTCTTTAAGCTCCACCTTCACCATTCATTTATTTTCATTATGTTATCAACGTGATAAATGACTTAGTAGTTAGTAGTTAGAAAATAATACTAACATTAGTGTAATTAATGCTTTTATATTATAATACTGCAATTAGTTTTCAAGTAATTATTGAAAAAGGCATTATGAGCTATTAGCTTCTAAATTAAACAACTTGTTTTGGGCATATTTAAAGTAAAATGAGGAAATCTGGTATTCGTTAACCTTTGCTTTGCTTCTTTGTGACTCCTGAAAGGCGCCTTAAATAAAATGTATTATTATTATTATTGAATGTATCCTATTACTCTGCCCTCTAAACAAAGTGATGCATAATTAAGCCTTTTAATTACATCACTGAACACTGAATAAAATGATATAAACAGGATTTCTGACCCAGGTCACATGTGTGTTCCCCTGATGTTCCTTCATGCCTCTCTTAAGGATTGACTTACTGGTAGTTGTGCTGCGTTGGGGCTGGGCGGTCGTGCTGTCGGATCCCGGCTCCTCATTGGCTGCTGTGCTCGTCTTCTTACTGGCCAGCATTTTGGCCTGCTGGGCCTTAGCTGCCTGGGTGTTCACTGATTGGAGAAGCTGAAAACACAGATATTATTAACCCTCACATATTGTTCAGGGGCAAATTTTGGCCCATTTTTACATTTGAAAGCAGGAAATAAACTATCAATACTTTGAACTAGTTTTGAACCGTATTTATTCGAAAATTCAAAACAATACTGTTGCATTATTCACGTTTAATATAGTTGATGTTTTTTCTCCATAAACAATAAGTGTAAAAACTGAATAACAAACTCTCTCCACTCTCTGAAAGCTTGAGACCAATGCACGCAAGAGAAAATGAAAATGAAAGTAAAGTAAATTAAATGTATAAAAATAATTAAATGAGTAAAATAAGAGAAAGGGTTTATTAAAAGTTAGAGTAAAAACTACAATAAAATATATTGAAAAGACAAAAGTAAGTAGAGTTTAATAAAAGCTGGACTAAAGCTAGGTTAAGAAAAAACAAACACAATAAAAGAAAAAGACCATAACTAATAAATTATTAATCAAAAGGCTGACAGGTAGGTTTTGAGTTTCCTCTTAAACTTCCAGCTGTTCTCAGCACCTAGCACCCATTTGTCGTGGGAGACCCTAATACGGGCTGTCGACCCCTCAGCCCTACGACTGCTGTATCAATCCAAAAGTAATTTACCGTAATTATTATAATCCCTTTCATTTTCCAGTTTATTGCTTAATATAGAAACCCTGAGCTTTGGTACCTTGGTGATGGTTCCCACAGCTTTGGTGCGTC